>NC_091373.1:15460075-15462575 GCF_038502225.1 Cherax quadricarinatus
CATACAACGAAAAGCAAGGGTGCCGTGAGGACACTAAGAGAAAATACAGTAAGTGTCCAGAACCCAAGACTGTTCAACAGCCTCCCATCATACATAAAGGAGATTCAATAGACCCCTATCTCTCTTCAAGAGGAAACTGCATAGATTCTTAGTGTCCGTTTAGCCGGGTTGTAGTTCGTACAGTGGATTGCGTGAAGCCAGCAATAACAGCATCAGGATGCCTGGTCGAGGGCCGGGCCGCGAGGGCGTTGACCCCCGGAACAACCTCCAGGTAATAATAGAATAAAAGTATTTTAAGTCTTTTAGGTAATGCGTAAAATTGTGTGTGTATATATATATATATATATATATATATATATATATATATATATATATATATATATATATATATATGTCGTGCCGAATAGGCAGAACTTGCGATCTTGGCTTAAATAGCAACGCTCATAGTGCCATATAGGACAAGCGAAAATTTGTGTATGCAATAATTTCGCCAAAATCATTCTGAACCTAACCAAAAAAAATATATTTCACTGTGTTTGTTTAGTAATAAATTATTGTAAACAAATCTAAAATATATTTTGTTGGGTTAGGCTAAAATAAATTGTTCTTGTTATAATAAGGTTAGGTAAGTTTTGTAAGATTCTTTTCGTGCAAAATCATAAATTTTTACATCAACATTAATGAAAAAAAATATATCTTTATGCGTATATGAGAAAATTTCAGAAAGGACTAAATTTTAAATGAGTACTTGCTAATTGACCAGTTTTACATATTCGGCACGACATATATATATATATATATATATATATATATATATATATATATATATATATATATATATATATATATATATATATATTCGTTCGTGCCGAATAAGTGGTCAATTACCAAGAACTCATTTAAAATTAAGTCCTTTTTAAATTTTTTCTTATACGCTAAAGATATACTTTATTCATTTATGTTAATGAAAAAAATTAATAATTTTGTACCAAAAGAACCTTAGAAAACATACTTAATTTAACAACAAACAAACACAATGAAACATATATTTTCGTTACGTTTAGAATGATTTTTGCCAAATTATTGCATACACAAATATTCGCTTGGCCTTATTCGGCAAGAGGACCTTTGCTATCGAAGCCAAAATCGCATATTATATATATATATATATATATATATATATATATATATATATATATATATATATATATATATATATATATATATATATTCAACAAGTCGGCCGTCTCCCACTTTGGCAGGGTGACCCAAAAAGAAAATCTCCAAAAAGAAAATACTTTCATCATTCAACACTTTCACCTCACTCATACATAATCACTGTTTTTGCAGAGGTGCCCAGATGCAGCAGTTTAGAAGCATATATAAAGATACAATATAAAAAGTGACCTGAAATAATGTAATGAACTCCCTATAGCGTATAATATCAGGGCCCCAATTATATATATGCCGTTATATTACACATCCCTCCAAACTGCCAATATCCCAAACCCCTCCTTTAAAGTGCTGGCATTGTACTTCCCATTTCCGAGACTCATGTCTGGCTATATAAAAATAACTGGTTTCCCTGAATCCCCTCACTAAATATTACCCTGCTCACACTCCAACAGCTCGTCAGGTCCCAAAAACCATTCGTCTCCATTCACTCCTAACACGCTCATGCACGCTTGCTGGAAGTCCAAACCCCTCTCCCACAAAACCTCCTTTACCCACTCCCTCCAACCTTTTCAAGAATGACCCCTACCCCGCCTTCCTTTACCTACAGATTTATACGCTCTCCATGTCATTCTACTTTGATCCATTCTCTCTAAATGACCAAATCACGTCAACAACCCCTCTTCAGCCCTCTAATACTTTTATTAACTCCACACCTTCTCCTAATTTCCACACTTCGAATTCTCTGCATAATATTTACACCACACATTGCCCTTAGACAGGACATCTCTACTGCCTCCAGCCGCCTCCTCGCTGCAGCATTTACAACCAAAGCGTCACTCCCATATAAGAGTGTTGGTACCACTATACTTCCATACATTCCCTTCTTTGCCTCCATTGATACCGCTTTTTTGTCTCCTCATATACCTCAATGCACCACACCTTTTTTCCTTCAATTCTATGGTTAACCTCATCCTTCATAAACCCATCCGCTGACACATCAACTCTCAATTATCTGTAAACATTCTGTTCCATACTCCTCTTCAATGTGATATCCATTTTTTCTTTATCTATATCATTTGATACCCTCATCACCGTACTCTTATCTATGTTCACTTTCAACTTTCTACCTTTACACACGCTCCCAAACTCGTCCACTAACCTTTGCAACTTTTCTTTAGAATCTCCCATAAGCACAGCATCATCAGCAAAAAGTAACTGTGTCAACTCCCATTTTGTATTTGATTCCCCATAATTTAATTCCACCCCTCTCCCCAACACCCTAGCATTTACTTCTTTTACAACCTCATCTATATATATATATATA
>NC_091373.1:15465075-15477575 GCF_038502225.1 Cherax quadricarinatus
TCCTGGAGACAGGAAACGTACAATTGGGAACTGCAAACTTGATCCCATTATACAAGCAGGAAGACAGCCAAGAGGCGCTGAATTGTAAGCCATTATCACTGACATGTGTAAAGTATTGGTGAAGATAATCACTAAAGTCAGGATGGATTCAAGAAATGGAATTCTTGTCTTATTAATAACCTGAAGGTCTATGGCAGATTAAAAAAAAATAATCAAATAGTGAAGAGATGGATGGGTCAGCTGCTTGTTCTTGGACTGTATTAAAGTGTTTGACACTGTTCCCCGCCAAAGATTCATTCATAAATTTTAGAATGCTGGGATACCAGGTAATGTCATACAGTGTATCATGGAATATCTAATGATCAGAAGATAGAGGGTGATGGTGAGACAGATGATTCATCATGGAAAAGTGTAACAAGTGGGGTTCCTGAAGGATAACTTCTATGACCTTCATTATTCTTAACATACGTAAATGGCCTGCCAGAGGGCATTGACTTAAATGTTTAATAGTTTGCTGATGATGTAAAACTAGTAAGAATACAAGCGAAAGAAGATACAGACTGGCTACACGTAGACCCGAGAAAACTGCAAGAATGGTCAAGTGATTACTAGAGTTCATCCCCATGAAAACTGGAGATGGAGAGGTAACCAAGCAAGGAACACACCTTGAGAGGAGAGAAACTTCTAAAGGCACTCAAAGAGAAGGATCCTGGAAAGAACATCACACGTAACATATCACCAGATGTGCACATAAATCACATAAACTCTGCTGCATAAGCGAGGATAACTAATCTCAATTGTCATCATAAACTTCACTAAATAATATTTTAGCATTCTATATCCGACATATGTTACGCCTTCCATGGGGCATCATGCAGCGCCAGCATGGTAAACTCACCTGAGTAAACATGTACGAAAATTAGAAAATAATTAAATGAGACTCAGGGAACTGAGTGGTAAATAAATGGAATAAGGTAGATGATGAAGTGGTTGAGTCAGACTCAATACACAGTTTTAAGAGTAGGCATGTGATAGGACTCACGAGGCGAGGATCCAATAATGCCGGCGATTGCAATTTACCAGGCAGGGCCAGGAGTTAAGATACACTCCCCGCACACATTTACGCAAAGCGTAATAAACATCGTCAGTGGTACAAACGAACCCACTTTGATAAAATGAATTAGAGTACTATGTATTTCGACCTGGTACAGATGTCATAAATGAATAAATCATTATATATATATATATATATATATATATATATATATATATATATATATATATATATATATATATATATATATATATAAATGTCTTGCCGAATAGGTAAAACTTGCGATATATATGCATTGCATCCAGAGGGCTTGTAGCAGCGATTCATTCTTTCTGAATACCTTAGGGACAAGATTGGAGTCCATGACCAAAGATTCGTTGACAGAGCCTCGATCTGGGATAATCTAACGGGCTCTAAAACCAGACCTGCTCCCCCCAACAACTACAAACAGTCGCACTGGGATTGCCCAGTAGTAGAGAATATAGCCTCAACAGTGCTTCAGAGCGTGTCAGGGAAGGATAGAACCCGCCTCCTGGCAGTGAGAGCTCCTCATGCAGGGGACTTTCTGTTGACTGTTCCCAACTCCAGCCTTGGCACACGCCTCGACCCACAGACCATCCACATTGGTGTTGCCCTTCGACTTGCCGCCCCTATTCTCGCCGAACACATATGTATTTGTGGCAGTGACGCAGCCGACCTATTTGGGTATCATGGTCTTCTGTGTTGTAAATCTGAGGGAAAGATTGCAAGACATCAAGAGGAGCCTCACAACAACCGGATGCTCAGCAGTAAAGGAGCCACCCCAGCTATGCAGATTTAATGGCAGCCAAAAGCGTCCAGATGGTATCACCCTTCATGCCTGGACAGGTGGTGTGGGACGACACATGTGCATCTACCTTGGCTGATACCTATCTCCAATACACCAGGGAGGAAGGAGGGGCAGCTGCCAGCTTCAGGGAGTCCCAGAAGTCGAGAAAATACGGAGAACTTGCCCATCATTATATGTTTGTTCCCATAGACTCGGAGACCCTTGGCTCATGGGGAAAGATTGCATCTAAGTTTCTCAGGGAGCTAGGCAAAAGACTCAACAGGGTAACTAGGGATCCCAGGGCAGCTAGTTTTCTGTTTCAGCGACTCAGCGCTCCTATTCAGAGAGGTAATGCCTCCTGTATTTTGGGAACACGCCCCAGCTCTGTGGAACTGGATGAGATTTTCGCATTATAATCAGTGACAAACACGTAACAATATGTACTAGACATGTATCTCTCACATCTGATGTACTGTATAAGCCATCTTTACATCAATAATGTATCCCTTAAATCTTATGTACCATATTATGTAATATAATAAAATACACACATTGGTAAAAAAAGAATGAAAAGATGGGGTGGTAGGGGAAGTGGAATATTCAAATGGCTTCAGAGAGAAATCCAAATATTCTTCCTTGAAGCCTTTTTTATCCACTTCTCCGAGGCTATGGGCCCCATAATTTGCATCGTATATTATATATATATATATATATATATATATATATATATATATATATATATATATATATATATATATATATATATACACACACACACACACACACACAGTAGTGACCAGTGAGGTTAGGAGCTGTGAATCGACTCCTGCAACAACAACTAGGTGAGTACAACTAGGTGGGTACACACACACACACACACACTCACACACACACACACACACACACACACACACAAACACACACAAACACACACACTGAGTATCGTCCCCTGCAACCACAATTAGGTGAATACAGTTGAGTACTTACACACACACACACACACACACACACACACACACACACACACACACACACACACACACACACAAACAAACAAACAAAGCACACACACATACATGCTCCCGTTAAAATGCACGTAGGAAATAAATATTAAATCCCTGAGCATATGGAGTATGAACACAGCATCAAGGAACATTGTGGAGTCTGTGATCTGCGGTAAGATACATTCTACCTCTCTCCCCAGAGACTACATTGTAATCCTTGAAAATATGTCAGCATACGAAGGCGCTCGCTGTTATGATTTCTTTTTCCGTGTGGTTGTTTCTGCATAATTAAGTCACGCATGTTTGTGTTTTTGTTGCATAAATACATTTATAAACTGTTTTAATTTATTTTCTGGTAAACCGGAGCGAGGAAGCTGATATTGTGTGCAGGAGAAATTCGTACTTTATGTGAATTTACCAAATGAAATGATAGTGTTGTTGCTGACGGACGTCCATAACATAATGCTCAACACTCAGCCAATATATAGCTAATGTTTGTACAAGGTATTTGAAAATATGTTGGCCCTAGAGCAACATATCTTTATATATATATATTTTTTTGTGTGTGTGTATGTGTGTGCACTCGACTATTTGTAGTCACGTATTTGTACTCGCCTATTCGTGGTTTCAGGGATCGGGTTTCGAATCTTGGTAGTCTTAAACTTAACGTTGTTGTAAACACGCTCCCCTGGCTTCCTGAGCCGTATTATACCAAATCTTAACAGTGTGTTTAGATCCTGCCTCTCCCACTCCGCTGTACAGGCAATTATGCTTCCTGATCATTCTTAGGCTAAAGAATTATTTCCAATCATCCCTGTGGCTCATCTAGTACCGGACCGAGAAATTTGGGCTCCCGGGCATTGTTATGATTTGGTGACAATTCAAACTGGTATGTTTGGTGCCCTTAATTGGTCAACGCCCCAGGAGGATGGCCTGCCCCTTCATCCGGCCCTGAAATCGCCACTATTTTTTAACTTCCATCTGTGCCTTCGTGTACCTATTTCCCCCCTTTCATAAAACCTGTTCCTGTCCACTTCAGTAATTCCTATCAAAATTTCATGAGTCATTATCATGTCTTCCTGGCTCATCTGTCCTCTAATGTCATCAGGTTTATCTCCTTTAATCTCTGCTTCTTCTTTCCCCTGTTACTAGACCCTCTGAAAATCCCTACATCTTTTTAATATGCTTAATTAGGTGTGGATTCGGAAATGGAGCTGCAGATTCCTAGATGAGCCTGAGACATGTCATACATAGTGTCATGAATGACACTTTGTTGAGATTCCTGAACGTTAATCTTAAGATGTGCCAGACGTCCATTTGCTGTAGAGATTATTCAAGTGATATGCTTGGTGCTGTACTCACCCCGAAGCTCTATTTAAGTAACGTTTCCAGTCTCTATCTTCCGAACCTGTACATTGCTTCTGGTCTTTGCTCATATTTTTTTTATTTTCATAACCTTGCATTTGCTGGGGTTCAATCCGAATAACCACTTGTTAAACCAATCCTGCAGCTTTACGAGGTTCATTTGTAGGATTTCCTTGTCCTCTCCTGCATTTGTTTTCACAAATCTTACATTATCTGTAGACAGGGAATCATCAGACCCTCTGTTTCTTCTGGCAAATCGTTGATATACACCAGAAATAGCACAGGTCTCAGTATTTATATCTGTGGAACCCTCCACTTGCTACACATGAACGTTCTGACAGTACTTCCCAGACGATCATATACTGGGAATACATACACTGTGTTCCACACCTCTGGCAGTTAAAGAGTACTCCTGCTTCTTCTTTCGGTACTCAGAGTACTTATCAGGTCCCATTGTCTTCGAAGGTATCTAGCTCGTTCAAAAGTTTTTCCACCTCACCTCCTGTTGTGTGTAGTGTGTCCACTACTTCAAGAGGTTCATAGACTGTTTTGGTTATTTCTCCTGAACTCAACTCTCCTCCTTCCTTCCTTTAGTCATTTTACCTTTTTTTTTGTGTGTGTGTGTGTGTTCTTCGTTATTACAGTGCAGATTATTTTTAATAAAATTATCCTACTTGTCTGTTTAGCTTGTAATATGTATAAATCTAAATTCATCTCTATTGAGTAGGAGTTGCTTCCTCAGGGTATTTTTAGTACTTTTGTAAACAGTAAAACTGAGTTTAAAGCAAAGAGATTAGAAACTTACTAACAAAATCTTTGGGAACTTTAATGTTGCCAAAAAATCTCTGAGTAAATTTAAATAAATTCTGTATCAGTACATATATAAAATATTAACTGTACCATCACGTACATTACTGTAAATCAAAATATTTTCTTCTACCAGCATAAGTATAAAATTGCAATATAATGTAATATAAAAGTAGAATGGATAAAGCATAGCTTGTTTTAAAAATGGAATACCAATATCACCGAACATCAGCGAGCACTGAACAGTACAAAGCAGATGAAAACCCACAGCAGCAAGTAAGAAGGGACACAAAAAATTGAATTACTGAGGCCTAAGTCCTCCAAAAAGTCACAAAATTTCTAAATTACTGAATCTGAGTTCAATGATTTCCAAATCCTGACAACAGTGTGCGATACCAATCAGAGACAGATCTCGAATTGGACTCAGGGCCTGAATCATATAGTGTGTCTCACGACTCATAATCAAACTAAGGAAGAGAATCACTAATTCTAAATAAATCTCTGGGAACATAGTTCCACAGGAGCCAAGAGGTACGTCTCAGTTCACCAATAAGAATAAATGAGTCTACATCACAAAACCAAGACTGGTAGGCGAGAGAGAATGGCAGCTACAAGTGGGAGGTACGGTGAGCTGACTAGGTTGACATTACCCAACGTGAATCAAAACTAACTATCATACAAGTGAGGTAGGAGTGTAACGGCCAGTCATAATTATGATTCTACCAGCATCGAAATGGAGTTAAATAACTGCATCATACCTGCTCAATAAATTAGGTATAAAAAATAATACTAACGCATGATATTTTCTTCAGCTATTAATGAAAATAACTTCTGCAATATATTACATAATTTATGCACTAATATAAATGCATAAATATTTCTACAGAGATGCCATCAGATTATCTAGAAGTATGACATTCATTCTGATGTGACGGTAAATGAGCAGGGTTCAGATTTTATTTCCGATGCTGTCATTCTCAAGTTGTTATTCTCTTCTTATCCATGCACATTTGTTTCTAACTTTTTTGCTCCCTTCATTGTTTTCTCCAGTTCTTTGCTTTCTAAAAACAAAATTGTGATTTTGTACTAATAGTTTTGCTTGTCTGTCTCTAGCTAAATCGTGAGCTCTGTTATATAACCATTGATTCTTCTGCTTCTGGGAATGAATTTCTCCTCCCCTTTCCGGAATTTTGAAGCTATAGAATCCATCATTTCAATCGTTGTCTTTCCATCCACTTCCGTTTCTCATTGCATTCATGAATAGCCTCGTACACATGTAGCCTTTTGAAATCTGGTTTCTCACTTCCTACGTTATATTTCTCTCAAACTACATTTCACCTACTTCATACTCGATTAGGGTCACTGCTAGGTGCAACTTTGCTGGTTGGTTTCACCCTTTCTCTTGTATCCCTGACATGTTGGTACACAATTTTTCAATACCACCTCCATCATGTTAGCCCACGACATTTCCTCCATCTGTGTAGCTTCCAATTATACCAGTCAGTATTCCTTGTGGTTTAAGTCTCCTGTGATCCGTAGCTTTGAAGTGTCCATGGAGCTCTTCTACTTGCTTCCACTATTAGGTCCACCATCACTTTTGTATGGTGTCATCGAATTCCCATTTCTTGCTGTTGAGTATTCATACTATGTAGTCACTTGATATTTGTAATTCCTTGCTGATAGTTGCTGCAGTAGTGAAGGTTATGTTCGTGTTGTCTCGTCTTCTGTTATAAATTAAATAATTTCACTTAAAAAATCTCAATTATTTTTGTGCAAGCTCTGTAATTTCCTCTCTAATTTTTCTTTACTGCACCACTCTTTTCATGGTAGATGACTAAAGAAAAAAAATCAACAAATTTTATATGTAGATCTTATATCTCCTTTCCTGCTATCCAACAAGGACATTTCCATTACTTTTATTCTCTATTCATGGCTCATATTAATCAATTCTGGAATAATTTTGCCTCATTTCTCTGAACGTTTTATTTATAATTTTTTTTTCAAGTGAAGACACCATACCTCAACTATATATTCAAATTTTGGTCTCATGCAAGTTATGCCAAATCTACATTTTACCTTTCATACATTTGAAGGCTATTTAAATATAAATTAAGATTTTTACATCCATTTTTTTCATGCATTTCTCACACACTGAATAGAGTTGCAACTTCTTGAAATCTTTAGGGAGATGAGCTACAGTTCCGGGGCCTGCATGTGATCTGCTTAAGTGTGAGGAATTGGAGTTTCAGCTCATGAGCCCCACACATTAAGATGACTTCCAAATCACTTGACGCCAGTATTAAAGAGCCAGTCTTCGTGGCTGTGCTTCAGATTCTTCAAAACAATGGTACTCTTCACCGGCTCCGAGGCTGAGGGACTGATTACCTTGTATTTTGTATATATTTCTACAGTCTTCTCACTATGTACTTTAATTTGTGTTGATAGTCACTGGATGATAAAACATCTACAAATAAAGATTCCCAGATGTTGCATGTGTGTCTGATTCATCATAACGTCCATCACCTCCTGAGTGTGCTGGGGTACAGCTCCTGGATCTGTACAAGGAGTTGGGGTAAAGTTCAAGCAATGTTTATGAATCGATCAGTTACCAATATAACTATTTTCTTTAATTGGGAGAAAGAAAGTCATGTTTTTCTGAAAAAAAAAAATCCACTAGCACCTCAATTGATTTGACATTAATGTCTTTTAAATCGTCTGGCTCACTGAAATGATTCTAGGTAATGTTACTTTCATTTAAATTTCGATATCTGTTTCTGTGTTTAAGAGGTGAGTTCATTACCTGAACGACATCACAGAGACATAAAGCCTCAAATTTCTAACGGGTGAGCTGTAACTCAGTGGTAGATAGTTCGGATCACAAGGAAAAGAAACAAGGCTCGCTTCCTGCACAGGTCGATGCGAATGGGCGCGTCTCTTTACACCTACTAACCCTGTTCCTTTAACAGTAAATATACACCAAGGTTTCAGTAGGCATCGTAGAGAAGGACCCACATGGGAATAATCTATATTACTTATATTGTTGAATTATTCATGGTTATGAAGCCTTCTTTCAAGACACACGCACGCACATACACACGGGGCCAGGAGCTGAGTCTCGACCCCTGTAACGACAATTAGGTGAGTACACACACACACACACACAAACTTAAAAAGCCATATATTCATGAAATGCTTAATCTGGAAGAAAAACCCATACTGCCTTTAAAGGCAGTGTTGACGGATCCATTCAAGGTAGAGTTATCAGAGTTGGAACAGATACAAAAATCATGTATGTTCCGCATAAAGTCAATAAAGTATTCTCTTGTAAATTAGACGAACACTTCAATGTTTTAAAACATCTTTGTTGAAGATGACCATAGATACATGATATATTTACGTGGGAAGCACTTTAGGGCTATAACATATTGGAGTGAAAGATATGGGAGAAAATTAACAGTAAACTCAGTAAAAAGCAGGAACACCGAGGGCATACTGAGAGAACAGTGTATCAGCATCCGTGGTCCCAGATATTTTATCATCTTTCCAGATATCAGAAACACTGCTAGAGCAGGCGAACGTCCTCAAGGGGGAACTCGACAATTACCTCTGCCAAGTGCCATATCAACCAGTCTGTGATGAAAATGTGGGTCAGCAGGGCACCAGGTGCGACGGCCTAGTTACCAGGCAATTATCTGACAAACCTGCCCCAGGGCCGGGTAGTGGGAATAGCTCTCGAAACTCATGAAAGGTATATTAATGGTGTTATATATGGATTTTGAACCAAGTGAGAGAATAATTGTAGTAAGGCACCTAAATGATAAAATAGGAGAAACGTCTAGAGAGGGTGTGGTAGGTAAGTCCGGGATGCCAGGTGTAAGGATAATGGGGGTCCTTTGATTGAACTTTGTATAGAAAGGGGTTTGGTTATACATATTTTATGAAAAAAAAAACATTAACAAGTAAACAAGGTATGATATAGGGCGTAATGACAATAGTTGTTGGAGGGGCCACAGATATATCAGATTACTTTTTAGTTGTAGCCACAGTGAGAGTAAAAGATAGATGGGATACAAGAAAAATGGAAGCAGCAAGTAAGAGAGAGGTGAAGGTTTATAAATTAGAGGAGGAGACACTTAGGGTAAGATCTAAACAACTATTGGAGAATAGATGGGTTTTTGAGAAAAATGGGCAAGAGGTTGAAAATGTATGGGGTAGGTTTAAGAATGTAATGTTAGTGTTAATCTGAAGTTTGTGGTTACAGGAAAGTGGGTGCGAGAGAGAAGAGCGACTGGTGGAATGATGAGGTAAAGAGAGTAGACAGAGAGAAAAAGTTAGCATGTGAGAGGTTTTTACAAAGCAGAAGTGATGCAAGGAGGGAGGAGTATAAGGAGAAAAGAAGAAAGGTTAAGAGAGTGGTGAAAGAATGCAAAAAGAGAGCAAATGAAAAATAATAAAAAGTTTTGGAGTGAGATTAATACGAAAAAAGTTTTAGAGTGAGATTAATACGTTGAGGGAGCCTAGGGAACGAATGGATTTGATAGTTAAAAATGGGAGAGTTATTAAATGGAGAGTTATAGGCATCAGAAAGATGGAGGGAATATTTTGAAGATTGGAAGGCTGTGATTTCATGTACAGGACAAGGATGAACACATCTTGCAGGAGGGAGGACGAGCCAGTTGTGAGTGTGGGGAAAGTGCGAGAGGCAGTGGGTAGAATGAACGGGGGTAAAGCTATTGGGATTGATAGGATAAAGATAGAAATGTTAAAAGCAGGTGGGAGATGTAGTTTTGGAATGGTTAGTGCTTTTATTTCATAAATGTATGGGAGACGGTAAGGTACCTAGGGATTGGCAGAGAGCATGCATAGTTTTTTTTTTTTTTTATAAAGGCAAAGGGGAAAAAGAGTGTAAAAATTATAGGGGAATAAGCCTGCTGAGTATACCTGGTAAAGTGTGTGGTAGAATTTTTATTGAAAGAATTAAGAGTATGACGGAGAGTAGGATAACAGATGAATAAGGAGGCTTTAGGAAGGGTAGGGGGTGTGTAGACGAAGTATTTATAGCGAAGCATATAGGTGAACCATATTTAGATAAAGGTAAAGAGGTTTTTGTGGCATTTATGGATTTGGAAAAGGCGTATGATAGGGTGGATAGGGGAGGCAATGTGGCAGATGTTGCAAATGTTTGGAAGAGGAGGTAGGTTACTGAAAGCAGTGAGGAGTTTTTACAAGGATAGTGAGGCTCAGGTTAGAGTATGTAGGAGAGAGGGAGATTATTTCCCAGTAAAAGCAGACCTTAGAGAGGGATGTGTGATGTCACCATGGTTATTTAATATATTTATAGATGGGGTTGTAAGAGAAGTGAATGCTCGGATGCTGACAAGAGGTGTGGGGTTATAAAATGAAGACTCTAACACGAAGTGGGAGTTGTCACAGTTGCTCTTTGCTGATGACTTTGTGCTTTTGAGAGATTCTGAAGAGAAGCTGCAGAGGTTGATGGATGAGTTTGGTATGGTATGTAAAAGAAGGAAATTAAAAGTTAATATAGGAAAGAGTAAGGTGATGAGGATAAAAAATTTAGGTAACGAAATACTGGATATCAGACTGGAGGGAAAGAGCATGGAGAGGTGAATGTATTCAGATATGTAGAAGTGAATGGATCAGCAGATGGGTCTACGAAAGATGAGAAGAATCATAGAATTGATGATGGGAAAAAGGTGAGTGGCGCAGTGAGGAGTCTGTGACTCCTCAGTGTCCATGGAAGGAAAGAGGAGAATGGATGAGAGTAGAGTTATACCAGCGCTCTTATGTGGGTGTAAAGCATGGGTGGTGAATGTTGCAACAAGAAGAAGGCTGGAGGCAGTGGAGATGTCAAGTCTGAGGGCAATGTGTGGTGTGAATATAATGCATAGAATCCGTAGTTTGGAATTTAGGAGGAGGTGCTGGGTTACCAAAAGTATTATCCAGAGGGATGAGGAGGGGTTGTTGAGGTGGTTTGGATATGTAGAGGATGGAACGAGAGAGCATATAAATCTGTAGTAGAGGGAAGGTGGGGTAAGGACTGGCCTAGGAAAGGTTCGAGGGATGGAGTGAAGGAAGTTTTGTGTGCGAGGGGCTTGGACTTCCAGCAAGCATGCGTATGTTAGATAGGACCTGACGTTGTTGGAGTGTGAGCAAGGTAACATTTATGAAGGGATTCGGGAAAACCTGCAGGCCGGACGTGAGTCCTGGAGATGGGAAGTACAGTGCCTGCACTTTGAAGGAGGGGTGTTCATGTTACCTTTTTATAACTGTAGTGTAAGCATGCCTCTGGCAATACAGTGATGGAGTGAATGATGGTAAGTTTTTCTTTTTCGGGCCACCCTGCCTTGGCGGGAAATGGCCGATGTGTTAATAAAAAAAAATTGGATTATTCTTTATATACGTTTTCGTCAGTGTATTGCTTTTTATAGTGCACTTGTCCTCTGCTGGCCACTGAAGGATTTTTATTTTTCCCTGGCTGCCTTTTTTTTTATTTAAATACATGAAAAAAGCGCTCAAGTAAACATGTTAAAATTCCTAAACACTTTTCTTGGCATCATAAAGTGTGTGGCAATGTTCCGAAGTTGCATATACACCTGATGGCTGTTTTGGGAAACTTGGGTTTGTTGTGAAAGGTGAAACCTTTACCCTGGGTATCCGGAAAGGGGCGAGTTTTATCATTTAAATCTTGACGATATACGATGTCCTGCGTGACTCATGACGAATGATGTAGTCTCAGTGAATGTTGAAATATTTAACTTAAAACAAATAAGTAGTTATGACTGTGTAGTTTATAAACGTTCATCTCTCACTTTCATAGTTCTCTCTCTTTCTCTCTCTCTCTCCACGCTCCCCTCTACCCTTTCTACACAATATTTCGATGGTGTATCAAGCAATTTTCGTCAGATGCGAAACAAACCTCTCTGTAATCTGTCCTGTTATGTGTATTATTTTTTTCCTAGCGATTCCGTTCACTTGTGGTCATTTTGAGAATTAATGTCTTTCCCGAGAGCGCCCCATGTACAATCCCTTATGCTCTATATTGTTTCCCATTAAGTTTTTAGCCGTTTAGCCCTCTGTATTTAAAGCCATTACATATAATTTCTTATTTACTGATGCCAGACGGGGTTTACACCTATCCCCCCCCACCCCCTTCCAGCCCTTTGTGTGGGGCCATATCAATTATACAAATGTGTGAGTGTGTATAGATGGGTATAGGGGTGTGTGTAGTTCTGTGCTCGCACACATGTAAGGTTTTTGATTCAAAGCAGCGCTTGTTATAACAAGCGCAATTTAATTTATCTAAAATCTATTTATTTGGATTAGGCTAAGTTTACTATAATTTAGTAATAAACAAACCACAATGAAATATACTTTTACAGTTAGGTTCAGAATGATTTTTGCGAAATTACTGCATACACAAATTTTCGTTTGCCTTATTCGG
>NC_091373.1:15480075-15510075 GCF_038502225.1 Cherax quadricarinatus
CTCGACTAGCATCAGAAGGAGCCTCACGTCTGATGGTCAAATTGTGAGATAAACTCGTGGTGGTAGCTTCCCATCGGCATGCTGCATCCTACACTGCAACACTCATGTGTGATATGACGCTCAACCTTACCCTCCCACCCAGGCGTTGCTGGATGATCGCCCTTCCTTGTTTCTTGATGTCCCCTTTTGTGTTACTTGTTGCCCCCTCCGGAGCTGTTTCATGCCCCTTTTTGTTTCTTGATGTCCCCTTCTGTGTTGTTTGATGCCCGCCCTCCTGTGTTTATTGATGTCACCTCCGGTGTTGTTTGATGCCCCTTCTTTGTTGCTTCTTGTCCCCTTCAGTGTTGCTTCGTGCCTCCTTGTGTTGTTTCATGCCTCCTGGTGTTGCTTCATGCCCCTTGGTGTTGCCTCATGCCTCCTGGTGTTGCCTTATGCCCCCTCTGGTTTTGCTTCATGCCCCGCCCCCCTCTCTGTTGTTGTTTCATGCCCCTCCCCCTCTGCTGTTGTTTCATGCCCGCCTAGTGTTGCTTCATATGAAGCCCTCCTGGTGTTGCCTCATGCCCCCTCTGGTCTCCTGTTACTCATTAGTTAGAGCAGACTGCGCACAATAGAAAGAACCAGGATTCGATTCCCAAGCAAGACTTAACGAATGGACAATCCTCCTTAGACTTGCTGGCCCTGTTCAAAAGCAAATGATGATATTTAAAGGTGAGACTCCTAAAAATATTGCCGATTTAATATAATTACATTAATATCAGAAGCAGCTGAAATTTAATGATCTATATATGAAAACCTGGAACACACCTGTGGTTCAGGTGTTTACATTGATAACAGCCTTGGTGAGTCTTCTAGTTGTCATTAACGCATATAGATTCATATATACCATGCACTAAAACTATATATATATATATATATATATATATATATATATATATATATATATATATATATATATATATATATATATATTTAATTATAGAGATACATTGTTGATATAAAGGTGGCATATACGGTACATGTTGTTACGTGTGTGTCACCGATTATAAGGCGAAAATCTCATCCAGCTCCTCAGAGCTGGGGCGTGTGCCCAGAATACAGCAGGCATTACCAATTTGAACAGCCGCACTGAGCCGCTGGAACAGAAAACTAGCTGCCCTGGGATCCCTAGTTACCCTGATGAGTCTTTTTCCCAGCTCCTTAAGGATATATATATATATATATATATATATATATATATATATATATATATATATATATATATATATATATATATATATATATGCAATAAGATCACAGTATATGTCTTGCCATATAGGTAAAACTTGCGATACTGGCTTAAATAGCAATGCTCTTTTTGCCGAATAAGGCAAGCAAAAATTAGTGTATGCAATAATTTCGCAAAAATCATTCTGTACCTAACGAGAAAATTATACTTCTTTGTGTTTCTTTATTATGAAATTATTGTAAACTTATCTAAAATATATTTAGTTGGATTAGGCAAAATTTAACTGCGATTGCTATAATAAGGTTAGATAAGTTTTCTAAGATACTTTTGGTACAAAAATTATTGCTTTTAATATTTACGTAAAATAATATAATATAATATATATATATATATATATATATATATATATATATATATATATATATATATATATATATATATCTGATTTTTATGGTTGTATTCGTAGTTTCTTGGTCTCAATTAACAGAATGGAAGATAAGTTACAGATATAGAGATGATTTTGATTGGTTTTAGAAATGAAAATAGCTTGAAATTGAGCTCAAAATAGCAGAAATGTTTGATTTTTGCTGATGTTCAAGAGTAAAAAAATCACATCATGCTTCCAGTACATGTAAACTGGTGGGTCTAATATGCATTCACAAATGCGCTGATATTATTTTTACAATTATTCCAATATTGCATAACAGTAAATCTTCCATTTTATTGTGCGTGTGTGAATAAAGTCAAAAGAAAATTGTGTGTAAAGCCTGGAAAAGTAACTAATGAACAGAGGAGATGTTATTTTAGTGCTGGGAATGCCTACATTGTTTATTCTGGACCCTATTTTAAAATTGAAATATTTTGAAATTTGTGTGAAATCGGACAAATTCTCAGTTTCTGATCACTTTATTGGGTAGTTGAAATAGTTGGTTGGGTGGTTTCTTGTGCTCAGTCGATAAAATGGAAGGCATACTAGTGAAACAGCTAAGAATTTGGTTGACTGGAACACTGTAATTGCCCTAAAATGGGACTCGAAGTGGGCAAAATAGCCGATAGCATAATTTCATAAATTTCCCATCAGATTTCGTACTTTTTGTTTTATTACCTTCCGAAAAAGATTCTCTACTTCATAATTTATATTTTTGGACACTGATATTAGTTTACTTGCAAATCATCTTCTGGTAGGATGCACATTATTTTCTTTCCATTTGTTAATGTTCTCTTTTCTAGAATTATGAATTTATTTTAATAAGGAAGAAGTGTTAAACATGTAGAGGTCTTTAAAGTACTTGAAGAATAGGAACTAATCATGTTCAGTGCAATGAAGATACAGATAAGTCCAGTTCCTTGGATCAAGTGTTTACTTACCACTGGCATAAAGGCACCTCCCTTAAGGGGTAGTGCTGTGAAGCAATCCTGTATTTATGATGGATAAATATACTTAGTTCTAGGTAGTAGGTTGGTAGACAGCAACCGCCCAGGGAGGTACTACCGTCCTGCCGAGTGTAAAACGAAAGTCTGTAATTGTTTTAAATGATGGAAGGATTGCTGGTGTCCTTTTTCCTGTCTCATAAACATGCAAGATTTCAGGTACGTCTTGCTATTTCTACTTACACTTAGGTCACACTACACATACATGTACAAGCGTATATATACACACACCCCTCTGGGTTTTCTGCTATTTTCTTTCTAGTTCTTGTTTATTTCCTCTTACCTCCATGGGGAAGTGGAACAGAATTCTTCCTCCGTAAGCCATGCGTGTTGTAAGAGGCGACTCAAATGCCGGGAGCAAGGGGCTAGTAACCCCATCTCCTGTATAAATTGCTAAATTTAAAAAAGAGAAACTTTTGTTTTTCTTTTTGAGCCACCCTACCTCGGTAGGATGCGGCCGGTTTGTTGAAAGAATATATATATATATATATATATATATATATATATATATATATATATATATATATATATATATATATATATGGTATTGATAAAAACAACATTGCGCTAGCCAAGGATTCGAACCCATGTTGTACTGGCCTGCATCATGGTAAGCGAGAACCACATGACGCTTTAAACCACAGGACCACCCAACCCTACAAGAATAGCGGAGCCAGCAGATCTAGCTGTTGGGCCACCATCCGAGGGCATACGGTGGTGTGGGAGCTTCTAAGCTAATTTCATTCTCATCCATGTTTAGTGTACTAGCCTCACGAGCAGCAGTGTTGTTATTGATCAATACCAATCGTCCGTGGTTACAATAATATATAAATGCTGCTCGTGAGGCTAGTACACCAAACAGGGATGAAAATGAAATTAGCTAAGAAGCTCCCACACCTCCGTATGCCCTCGGATGGCGGCCCAACAGCTAGCTCTGCTGGCTGGGCCATTCTTGTAGGGTTGGGTGGTCCTGTGGTTTAAAGTGTCATGTGGTTCCCGCTTACCATGAGGCAGGCCAGTACAACATGGATTCGAATCCTTGGCTAGCGCAGTGTTGTTATTGATCAATACCATATATATATATATATATATATATATATATATATATATATATATATATATATATATATATATATATATATATATATATAGTTCCTTTGTATAAAGGCAAAGGGGATAAAAGAGAGTGCAAAAAATATAGGGGGATAAGTCTGTTGAGTATACCTGGTAAAGTGTATGGTAGAATTATAATTGAAAGAATTAAGAGTAAGACGGAGAATAGGATAGCAGATGAACAAGGAGGCTTTAGGAAAGGTAGGGGGTGTGTGGACCAGGTGTTTACAGTGAAACATATAAGTGAACAGTGTTTAGATAAGGCTAAAGAGGTCTTTGTGGCATTTATGGATTTGGAAAAGGCGTATGACAGGGTGGATAGGGGGGCAATGTGGCAGATGTTGCAAGTGTATGGTGTAGGAGGTAGGTTACTGAAAGCAGTGAAGAGTTTTTACGAGGATAGTGAGGCTCAAGTTGGAGTATGTAGGAAAGAGGGAAATTTTTTCCCAGTAAAAGTAGGCCTTAGAAAAGGATGTGTGATGTCAACGTGGTTGTTTAATATATTTATAGATGGGGTTGTAAGAGAAGTAAATGCGAGGGTCTTGGCAAGAGGCGTGGAGTTAAAAGATAAAGAATCACACACAAAGTGGGAGTTGTCACAGCTGCTCTTTGCTGATGACACTGTGCTCTTGGGAGATTCTGAAGAGAAGTTGCAGAGCTTGGTGGATGAATTTGGTAGGGTGTGCAAAAGAAGAAAATTAAAGGTGAATACAGGAAAGAGTAAGGTTATGAGGATAACAAAAAGATTAGGTGATGAAAGATTGGATATCAGATTGGAGGGAGAGAGTATGGAGGAGGTGAACGTATTCAGATATTTGGGAGTGGACGTGTCAGCGGATGGGTCTATGAAAGATGAGGTGAATCATAGAATTGATGAGGGAAAAAGAGTGAGTGGTGCACTTAGGAGTCTGTGGAGACAAAGAACTTTGTCCTTGTAGGCAAAGAGGGGAATGTATGAGAGTATAGTTTTACCAACGCTCTTATATGAGTGTGAAGCGTGGGTGATGAATGTTGCAGCAAGGAGAAGGCTGGAGGCAGTGGAGATGTCATGTCTGAGGGCAATGTGTTGTGTGAATATAATGCAGAGAATTCGTAGTTTGGAAGTTAGGAGGAGGTGCGGGATTACCAAAACTGTTGTCCAGAGGGCTGAGGAAGGGTTGTTGAGGTGGTTCGGACATGGAGAGAGAATGGAGCGAAACAGAATGACTTCAAGAGTGTATCAGTCTGTAGTGGAAGGAAGGCGGGGTAGGGGTCGGCCTAGGAAAGGTTGGAGGGAGGGGGTAAAGGAGGTTTTGTGTGCGAGGGGCTTGGACTTCCAGCAGGCATGCGTGAGCGTGTTTGATAGGAGTGAATGGAGACAAATGGTTTTTAATACTTGACGTGCTGTTGGAGGGTGAGCAAAGTAACATTTATGAAGGGATTCAGGGAAACCGGCAGGCCGGACTTGAGTCCTGGAGATGGGAAGTACAGTGCCTGCACTCTGAAGGAGGGGTGTTAATGTTGCAGTTTAAAAACTGTAGTGTAAAGCACCCTTCTGGCAAGACAGTGATGGAGTGAATGATGGTGAAAGTTTTTCTTTTTCGGGCCACCCTGCCTTGGTGGGAATCGGCCAGTGTGATAATATATATATATATATATATATATATATATATATATATATATATATATATATATATATATATATATATATATGTGTGTGAAAAAATCGCAAACACAATGCTCTCCAATGCTTCAGGAAAGAGCAAAGCTCGTCTCCTGGCAGTGAAGGCACCACATTCAGGAGATTTCCTGTTAGCTGTTCCCAATTCCTCCCTGGGCACCCGTCTCGACCCACAGGCCATTCGGATTGGTGTTTCTCTTCGCCTAGCCGCCTCCATCCTCACCGAACATAGGTGTATTTGCGGCAGGGCGACAGCTGATCAATTCGGACTTCATGGTCTCGTGTGTCACACAGCAGAAGGAAAGTATGCCAGACATGAGGAGATCAATGACATAATAAAGAGAAGCCTCGCCACAGCCCGTTGCCCAGCTCAACGGGAACCCCAAGTACAGAGGTCTGATGGAAGTCAAAAGCGTCCTGATGGAGCCACTATGCTACCCTGGAAGGACTACACCTGTGCTGCCACATTGGCAGACACCTACTTGCCATTCTCCGTAGTGGAAGGGGGTGGAGCTGCCAGCCACAGGGAGACTCAGAAGATCCGAAAATATGAAGACCTTCCCCCTTGCTATAACTTCATTCCAATAGGGTCGGAGACCCTTGGAGCATGGGGCAAGTGTGCTCTAAAGTTCCTCAAAGAGCTAGGTGAAAAGCTCATCATAGAAACCAAGGACCACAGGGCGACCAGGTTCCTCTTTCAGAGACTCAGTGTTGCGATCCAGAGAGGAAATGCCTGCAGCATTCTGGGCATGCGGCCCACCGCAGGGGAGCTGGACGAAGTATTCGAGATGTAGCTCTGAGTTACCTATGTTGTTTTACTTTCTGTTGTATTTTTGTGAATGTTTGGTCTAATATATATATATATATATATATATATATATATATATATATATATATATATGCAATAAGATGACAGTGAACAGGTGATTTCAGAATATGCAAAACAACCACTGTGAAAGAATAGAGAAATTCCAAGCGCTTTCATGACTACTCACATCATCAAGGAACTATGAAAGTAAAGCATCCAAGGAAGGTATATAAGGGGTCTGGCCAACACCTTACTATCAGATCCCACATATATATATATATATATATATATATATATATATATATATATATGTATATGTGTGTGTGTGTATATGCGTGTGTGTGTGTGTGTGTGTATGTGTGTGTGTGTGTGTGTGTGTGTGTGTGTGTGTGTGTATGTGTGTGTGTGTGTGTGTGAGGTGCCAGACAGAACGCTAATTATTTTCTTTAATTAATAACTATCTACTACCGCTATTAAAAAATTAAATATCTTTTGCAAAATAAGTTCCTTAAATAGTTAGTTACTGTCCTTAAGAATTTTTTGTTATATTAAAATTCGTTTTCATAACCATACGAGTATTAGTTAACTCTGATAAGATACATTACGAAACGTTTCGTCCGAAAATGGTTTGCGAAACATATTGGAACAAGGCTACCTAACCGCTGCACATGAGTCTTAATTATCAACATGTAGGTATTGTATATTATTATCATAATCACATAATTTAACTCTCAAACTATAGGAAGTTACTTAGCTTTTAACGAAATTGTTGAACCTCCTCCGTCATCATTTGCTGTGTATACGTTTATTTGTTCTAACTGTAATATAAGATTATTGTTCGTATCACACTTCTAAATTGAAACATCTCAATCACCAGTCGGAATTTCTGAAAAAAAAACGGACGCAAACTAATGGCAGAAAATTTCCTAATTCATACTATGATAAATTATTATTAAGTTTAGGTTTAAGCTGCCTAATGAAAATCCGAAGTTGGAAGTCCTTGAAGCTTTCCCTTTCTGGATGTGTCTGGATTTCTGTTATTTCACTTGATTTGGTCTGTTTTGGTCCTTAACTGGATTGAGACACGTACCATACGAACAAGGTTTTATGATACGTTTCCTTAATTTTTATTTTTTTCATGCTCTGATAAGGTTTACTGAAACTTTTAATTTAATTTTCATCTAAATTTTATTAATTACATAATGCAATACATATCTGAAGATCTCCAGCATTTCTAAAATTGTGTGAAGTGCTTCTGCAAAGCCTAATATTGAGTGTGTGTGTGTGTGTGTGTGTGTGTGTGTGTGTGTGTGTGTGTGTGTGTGTGTGTGTGTGTGTGTGTGTGTGTGTGTGTGTGTGTGTGTGTACTCACCTAGTTGAGGTTGCAGGGGTCGAGTCCAAGCTCCTGGCCCCGCCTCTTCACTGGTCGCTACTAGGTCACTCTCCCTGAACCATGAGCTTTATCATACCTCTGCTTAAAGCTATGTATGGATCCTGCCTCCACTACATCGCTTCCTAAACTATTCCACTTCCTGACTACTCTGTGGCTGAAGAAATACTTCCTAACATCCCTGTGATTCATCTGTGTCTTCAATTTCCAACTGTGTCCCCTTGTTACTGTGTCCAATCTCTGGAACATCCTGTCTTTGTCTACTTTGTCAATGCCTCTCAGCATTTTGTATGTCGTTATCATGTCCCCCCCCCTCTCTCCTGTCCTCCAGTGTGGTCAGGTTGATTTCCCTTAACCTCTCCTCGTAAGACATACCTCTTAGCTCTGGGACTAGTCTTGTTCAAACTTTTGCACTTTCTCTAGTTTTACGTGCTTGGCCAGGTGTAGGTTCCAGACTGGTGCCGCATACTCCAATATGGGCCTAACGTACACGGTATACAGGGTCCTGAACGATTCCTTAAGATGTCGGAATGCTGTTCTGAGGTTTGCTAGGCGCCCATATGCAGCAGCAGTTATTTGGTTGATGTGCGCCTCAGGAGATGTGCCTGGTGATATACTCACCCCTAGATCTTTTTCCTGTATTCCGTCTGCAGGTCTTCTTTGACCTTCCCCAATCTTCATGACTTAGCACTTGATGGAGTTGAACTCCAGGAGCCAATTGCTGGACCAGGTCTGCAGACTGTACAGATCCCTTTGTAGTTCTGCCTGGTCTTCGATCGAATGAATTTTTCTCATCAACTTCACGTTATCTGCAAACAGGGACACTTCGGACTCTATTCCTTCCGTCATGTCGTTCACAAATACCAGAAACAGCACTGGTCCTAGGACTGACGCCTGTGGGACCCCGCTGGTCACAGGTGCCCACTCTGACACCTCGCCACGTACCATGACTCGCTGCTGTCTTCCTTACAAGTGTTCCCTGATCCATTGTAGTACCATCCCTGTTACCCCTGCTTGGTCCTCCAGTTTTTGCACTAATCTCTTGTGTGGAACTGTGTCAAACGCCTTCTTGCAGTCCAAGAATATGCAATCCACCCTCCCCTCTCTCTGTCTTACTGCTGTCACCCTGTCATAGAACTCCAGTAGGTTTGTGACACAGGATTTCCCGTCCCTGAAACCATATTGGATGCTGTTGATGAGATCATTCCTTTCTAGGTGTACCACCACTTTTCTCCTGATAATCTTCTCCATGACTTTGTATACTATACATGTCAGTGACACTGGTCTGTAGTTTAGTGCTTCATGTCTGTCTCCTTTTTTAAAGATTGGGACTACATTTGCTGTCTTCCATGCCTCAGGCAATCTCCCCGTTTCGATAGATGTATTGAATATTGTTGTTAGGGGTACACATAGCGCCTGTGCTCCCTCTCTCAGGACCCATGGAGGGATGTTATCCAGCCCCATTGCCTTTGAGGTATCTAGCTCACTCAGAAGCCTCTTCACTTCTTCCTCGATTGTGTGTACTGTGTCCAGCGCTTGGTGTACCCCACCTCTCCGTCTTTCTGGAGCCCCTTCTGTCTCCTCTGTGAACACTTCTTTGAATCTCTTGTTGAGTTCCTCACATACTTAACGATCATTTCTTGTTGTCTCTCCTCCTTCCTTCCTTAGCCTGATTACCTGGTCCCTGACTATTGTTTTCTTCCTGATGTGGCTGTATAACAGCTTCGGGTCAGATTTGGCTTTCGCTGCTATGTTGTTTTCATATTGTCGTTGGGCCTCCCTACTTATCTGTGCATATTCATTTCTGGCTCTACGACTGCTCTCCTTATTCTCCTGGGTCCTTTGCCTTCTATATTTCTTCCATTCCCTAGCACACTTGGTTCTTGCCTCCCTGCACCTTTGGGTGAACCATGTGCTCATCCTGGCTTTTTCATTATTCCTGTTACCCTTGGGTGCAAACCTCTCCTCAGCCTCCTTGCACATGGTTCTTACATATTCCATCATCTCATTAACTGGCTTCCCTGCCAGTTTTCTGTCCTACTGAACCCCATTCAGGAAGTTCCTCATTTCCGTGTAGTTCTCTTTCTTGTAGTTTGGCTTCATTCGCCCTGGCCTTCCTGCTTCCCCCTCTACTTGTCTCTACTGTGCATTCGAAGCTTAAAACCACATGATCGCTGGCCCCAAGGGGTCTTTAATATGTGATGTCCTCAATATCTGCACTACTCAACGTGAACACAAAGTCCAGTCTTGCTGGTTCATCCTCTCCTCTCTCTCTCTTGTAGTGTCCCTTACGTGTTGGTACATGAAGTTTTTCAGTACCACCTCCATCATCTTAGCCCTCCATGTATCTTGGCCCCCATGTGGCTCCAAGTTCTCCCAATCGATTTCCTTGTGGTTAAAGTCACCCATGATCAGGAGCTTTGCCCTGCATGCATGAGCTCTTCTGGCCACTGCAGCCAGTGTGTCAACCATCGCTCTTTTCCTCTCATCATACTCTTGCCTTGGCCTCCTGCTGTTCTGTGGTGGGTTATACATCACTGCAATTACCACTTTGGGACCTCCAGAGTAAAGCGTTCCTGCTATGTAATCGCTTGCTTCTCCGCTGTCTCCTCTCCTCTCCTCTCTTCCATCGGTTTTTGATCAGCAGTGCCACTCCTCCACCCCCACCCCCTGTTCCCTCTGTCATTCCTCAGGATCTGGTATCCCGTTGGAAAGATGGCATCTGTTGTGTGTGTGTGTGTGTGTGTGTGTGTGTGTGTGTGTGTGTGTGTGTGTGTGTGTGTGTGTGTGTGTGTGTGTGTGTGTGTGTGTTTATGATAATTACTATTTTGTCCAAGGCATTTGTCACTAAAACACTTGACCTGTTTGTTTGTTTGTTTGTGTGTGTGGGTGTGTGTGTGAGTGTGTATGCTCACCTCACTGTACTCACCTAATTGTGGTTGCAGGGGTCGAGACAACTCGTGGCCCCGCCTCTCCACCGAGTGCTACTAGGTCCTCTCTCTCCCTGCTCCCTGAGCTTTATCATACCTCATCTTAAAGCTATGTATGGTTCCGGCCTCCACTACCTCACTTGCTAGACTATTCCACTTCCTGACTACTATATAACTGAAGAAATACTTCCTAACATCCCTTTGACTCATCTGGGTCTTCAACTTCCAATTGTGACCCCTTATTTCTGTGTCCCCTCTCTGAAACATCCTGTCTCTGTCCACCTTGTCTATTCCACGCAGTATTTTGTGTGTCGTTATCATATGTCCCCTAACCCACCTGTCTTCCAGTGTAGTCAGACCGATTTCCATTAATCTTTCTTCATAGGACATTCCCCTTAGCTCTGGAACTAACCTTGTTGCAAACCTTTGCACTTTCTCTAATTTCTTGACGTATTTGATCAAGTGTAGATTCCAAACAGGTGCTGCATGCTCTAGTATGGGCCTGACGTACACAGTGTACAGTGTCTTGAACGATTCCTTACTAAGGTATCGGAACGCTGTTCTCAGGTTTGCCAGGCGCCCATATGCTGCAGCAGTTATCTGGTTGATGTGTGCTTCCGGAGACATGCTCGGTGTTTTACTCACCCCAAGATCCTTCTCCTTGAGCGAGGTTTGCAGTCTTTGTCTACCTAGCTTATACTCTGTCTGCGGTCTTCTTTGCCCTATCCCGATCTTCATGACTTTGCATTTGGCGGGGTTAAATTCGAGAAATTAGTTGCTGGACCACGTGTCCAGTCTGTCCAGGTCTCTTTGTAGTCCTGCCTGATCCTCATTTGATTTATTTCTCATTAACTTCACATCATTGGCGAACAAGGACACTTCAGAGTCTACCTCCTCCATCATGTCATTCACATATACCAAAAATAGCACTGGTCCTAGGACCGACCCTTGTGGGACCCCGCTCGTCACAGGTGCCCACTGTGATACCTGTGTGTGTGTGTGTGTGTGTGTGTGTGTGTGTGTGTGTGTGTGTGTGTGTGTGTGTGTGTGTGTGTGTGTGTGTGTGTGTGTGTGTGTGTAGGAAATCACAATAAAACGTGTTAATGCAACTCTAAAAAATTAACACAGTGAAAAAATATTTTTCTTTGCGTTAATTTTTCTTGTATAGCTTCAGTCACGCATTTTATTGTGACATCTTTCATAATACATATATGTTCTCTCCACACATTCCCCTTTCTCTCTGTATAATTTTACTAATTATATATGGGAAATTTCAAATTACACTTTGAGGTATAATCTCACTTGTGTGATACCTGAGCGAGGTATCACCTCACTTAGTAACATAAAATGTGCTTCTTCTCCTTATTCCTCTGAAGGTGTTCATATGCACACGAAAGCTCTCTGTTTTTCCCGATTTATTTGTTTAATGTGGTATGATTATATATATATATATATATATATATATATATATATATATATATATATATATATATATATATATATATATATATATATATATATATATAATGTCGTGCCGAATAGGCAGAACTTGCGATCTTGGCTTAAATAGCAACGCTCATCTTGCCATATAGGACAAATGAAAATTTGTGTATGCAATAATTTCGCCAAAATCATTCAGAACCTAACGAAAAAAATATATTTCACTGTGTTTGTTTAGTATTAAATTACTGTAAACAAATCTAAAATATATTTAGTTGGGTTAGGCTAAAATAAATTCTTCTTGTTATAATAAGGTTAGGTTAGTTTTCTAAGATTCTTTTGGTGCAAAATTAAAAATTTTTGCATTAACATTAATGAAAAAATATATCTTTAAACTTATAATAGAAAATTTTAGAAAGGACTTAATTTTAAATGAGTTCTTACTAATTGACCAGTTTTACATATTCGGCACATATATATATATATATATATATATATATATATATATATATATATATATATATATATATAAATAATATATATATATATATATATATATATATATATATATATATATATATATATATATATATATATCGTGCCTAATAGGTAAAACTGGTCACTTAGCAAGAACTCATTTAAAATTAAGTCCTTTCTAAAAATTCCTCTTATGCTTTTAAAGATATATTTCGTCATTCATGTTAACGTAAAAATAAATAATTTTGCACCAAAAGAAACTTAGAAAACTTTCTTAACCTTAATATAACAAACTCAATTTAATTTAGCGTAATCCAACTGAATATATTTTTTCGTTAGGTTCAGAATGAATTTCGCGAAATTATTACATACACAACGTCTCGCTTGCGTGGTATGTACTTCTTGAGGGCGAATTCTGAAATATCGTCTGGTATCCATTGTCCCTGTGAGATGTTGAAATTGGAAATGGTTGCTGTGAAGGCGTTTTTAGCTGCAGTGTAATTTGAATTTGATGGTGACAGCTTGTGACTGTTGTTACTAACATGTTGAAAAAATTGCTGAATTGTCTTGTGCATAACGTATTGCCCTATGGTGTTCGATGATCCTCGTAGATACCGTTCGTCCTGTCTCTCCTATGTATACTTGGCTATAGTCTTTACAGTGTATGAGGTAAACTCCTGGTGTGTCTTGTGTAGCTTAATGTTTGTATTTCTTGGAAAAGAGATTCCCTAGTTTATTAGGATAGGACGTGATTTTGCTGGTCACTTGTTGAGACGACTGAATGTACCTTGGTGGTAGGGTACCATGAGTTGAGATTTGCTGGATGCAGTTGAGTTTTTTTGTAAACTGAGGTTGTGTAATAGTTGATTTTTGCTTTCTTTTCTCCGTCTTTTATAAACTAATCAGGATATCCTAATTTAAAGAACTGTGTTCCAAGGATTTATTTATACTATATATATATATATATATATATATATAAAGAGAGAGGGAGAGAGTGAGAGAGATCGCAATCAGCAAGACTCGATACTGCTACTGGGGACAGTCAAGATTCCCAAGCAGCGCTCTTATCCACTAAGACACACAAATGCCACATAAGCTGGGCAGCTGTGCCCGGGTTAGGAAAGAAACAGGGCTTGTGAACCAGGCTGCCCAGCTTAAGTGGCATTTGTGTGGCTCGGTGGATAAGAGCGCTGTTTGGGAATCTTGACCATCCCCCAGTAGCAGTATCGAGTCCTCCTGACTGCGATCTTTCTCTGTATATACCCACTTGTTTCTGCGTGGTGCATTGATATATATATATATATATATATATATATATATATATATATATATATATATATATATATATTATATACACACAAAAAGATAACAGTAAACATGTGATATCACAATATGCAGAACAACTACTGTGAAAAACGAGTGAAATTTCAAGCGCTTTCGTGACATCTCAAATTATCAAGGACCTATATGAAAATGTGAGAGGTCACGAAAGCGCTTGGAATTTCACTGTTTTTTTCACAGTAGTTGTTCTGCATATATATATATATATATATATATATATATATATATATATATATATATATATATATATATATATATATATATATATATATATATATGTATTTCTAGCAATTTTAAATTCTAATGATCTGAAATACCCGAGAAACGTAATTGATAAATCTTTTAAAACTGCTAGAAATACTTTTTACAATCCAAAAAGGGACAACCAACCTTATTCAACTAAAAATATGTTGGTTCTCCCTTACCATGAAAACTTGGTTGATATGTCTTCTCTTCTTAAGACTTTTAATATCAAAGTTGTATTTAAAAATCTTGACACAATAAAAAAAACTTTTGATAAAGAATTCCCCCCAAAATGCTGATGGATGTGTCTAAGATTCCTTGTAAAATTTGCGATAAAGTTTATTACGGTCAAACTGGTAAAAATCTCGAACTAAGATTAAAACAACATAAATATAG
This sequence comes from Cherax quadricarinatus, assembly GCF_038502225.1. Lineage (NCBI taxonomy): Eukaryota > Metazoa > Arthropoda > Malacostraca > Decapoda > Parastacidae > Cherax > Cherax quadricarinatus. The sequence goes on from NC_091373.1 coordinate 15,494,530, forward strand.
CATTAGAACTGGACAAGATTCCAATGCTCTATTTATTCATGTGAGAGATTTTAACCATCCAATTGATTTTCAAAAGTTGAGAATGTTATATCAAGTTGATGATCGACAGGAATACAATTTTATCATGTTTCATAAAAAACACTTTTGAAAATAATATGAATATTTCCTTCGGTTTATATAAATTAGATTCATTGTTAATTAGTAAAATTTGGGAATAATTTAATAATACATTAAACAAATAACAAATCTTAATTCTTGGGTAGAGTACTAGGGTTGGACAAATATTTTGTTAGTGGGATAAATCGCGAACGATCTGCCTAGTATGGGCCAACAGGCTTGCTACAGTGTTCCTACTTTCTTGTGAATCGGGTGTCCTCACGCGTCAGGTGCTTCTTTGTTGTGGGATGTGATGGTGAGGTGTAGTCTTCACCCTTTATATGCCTTCTTTTGATGTACTGCTTTTATAGTTCCTTGATAATGTGAGAAATCACGAATGCGCTTGGAATTTCACTATTCTTTCACAGTGGTTGTTTTATATATATACACACACACACACATATATATATATATATATATATATATATATATATATATATATATATATATATATATATATATATATATATATATATATATATATATATGCAAAACAACCACTCTGAAAGAATAGAGAAATTCCAAGCGCTTTCGTGACTACTCACATTATCAAGGAACTATGTTCCTTGATAATGTGAGTAGTCACGAAAGCGCTTGGAATTTCTCTATTCTTTCAGAGTGGTTGTTTTGCATATTCTGAAATCACCTGTTTACTGTGATCTTATTGCATATATATATATATATATATATATATATATATATATATATATATATATATATATATATATATATATATATATAAAACAACCATATACATTTATATATATAGATTTAGGGTAGGTACAAATATATCCAGAGAAGCACCAAATATTCTTTCATGGCGATATGTTCTTGGGAATGACTTAGTATACTCGCAACATTGATCTATATATCCCTCGGGGCGATGTATATTTACTGTTGCGACGTGTGTCCTTGGGGAGTTCATGTTGTATATTGGTGTATGATGCCAGGGGTTACTGTCTGGCTCGCAGTGTTACAGGAAACGTCCGACTATATAAACTTTTGTGTGTGTGTGTGTGTGTGTGTGTGTGTGTGTGTGTGTGTGTGTGTGTGTGTGTGTGTGTGTGTGTGTGTGTGTGTGTGTGTATATATATATATATATATATATATATGTATTCAGTTTTACAGCTTGGGTAATATAAACTTGGCGTGTGTGTGTATATATGAACTATAAACTATATAGTTTTATGTTTAGCAATATAAACTTCGTGTGTGTATGTAGTATCAAATAAAAACTTTTACACTCAAGTCAATATAAAATTAGCATATGTCATATAAGCTGAAAAGTTTTGCTAACAGCGACATAAACACTCTTTATATAGTATAAAGTAGGTGGAGATTGTGTATAATATATATATATATATATATATATATATATATATATATATATATATATATATATATATAAACACTGATCTCTGGCTGAAGGAGACTCGAGCCTACGAACCTTGGAACAAGGTACGCAGTGCTTTACCAATCTACCCACACTGGACCAATACCTTGGAGTCCAGCTTGCGCTAGACTTTGATCCAAGGCAGCCAGCTTTCAGGGAGAAGGCTTACAGCTTTTCATCTCATCCCCTGCATGCATCAGCCTTACTAGAGATATTAACAATGCAAGGAATTCGCAAGATCAAAGTCTAGCGCAAGCTGGACTCCAAGGTATTGGTCCAGTGTGGGTAGATTGGTAAAGCACTACGTACCTTGTTCCAAGGTTCGTAGGTTCGAGTCTCCTTCAGCCAGAGATTAGTGTTTGTGTATATTTCGCCTGCTCTTGCGAATTCCTTGTATATATAATATATATAATATATATATATATATATATATATATATATATATATATATATATATATATATATATATATATATATATATATATATTCTTTTATTCAACAAACTGGCCATATCCCACCGAAGCAAGGTGGCCCAAAAAGAAAAACAAAAGTTTCTCTTTTTAACTCTAGTAATGTATGCAGGAGAAAGGGTTACTAGCCCGAGCCAGTTAGGGGACGACAGAACCTGGGAGGGGCTCCAACTCCTTGGATAAAGAACCTTTCACTGGTATAAAGAAACTCCATTTCAAAGAATTGGTCTCCTAGAGTTGCGCTTGCCTTTCTAAATGAGGACTTTGGGGAAAAATATGAATTTCTCCTTCCTTCATCTCCGCTCTTCTGCTCTCTTCCTATTTCGTTTCGTTTGTGTATGGGGGAAGTTCATCCTGTGAGAAGGTCAGTTCCAGGTGATAACTTCAGCTCCGCTGGAACGAAAGCTTTGCAACACTTGTAGCTGATGAACTCGTAATGGAATGCCTGAAGATGTTATTGCAAAAAGGGAGTGTGCCGACTCTGACACCGCTGAAGTGTTTCAACTCAGGCTGACACCGCTGAAGTGTCCCAACTACTGAATTCTCCTAGCTGAGATTGAAACTACTGAAGTCTCCTAGCTGAGACTGAAACTACTGAAGTCTCCTAAGTGAGATAGACACTACTGAGGCCTATTTGCTCAGGCTAACAAATTTCAACACTATGTATGTGACCCATCCTGTGTGATGGAACATGACATAGAAACATAACTAGCCGGTGTTCCCACTCTTTAACTCTTATATAGGATACCAGCACACTGAAGATGTATACAAATTGTCTAAATAAATAAATAAATCTTAAGTTTTCCCTCTGCCTACTTCTCTTTGTCCTCGTTTTCCTCTTCTTTCTTCTCTCCTTCCTTAATTCCCTTCTCTCCTTTCTCCTCTTTATCCTTCTCTCCATTCTCCTTTTTTCTTCATCCTCATACTCTTCCTTAATATTTTCTTCTTCATTCTACACATTCCCCTCTACAGCCACCACCTCCCATCGTCGTCACTCTCTCCTCTCCCTTCCTCATTCTTATATACTGATGTGTATATACAAGACAGAGACAGACTGGTTATAAATGACCATAATTTTTAAAGGGGTGGACCGGTAAGCCAGCGGAAGGCCTCGGTCAGATGACCAAAAGCTCCAAAGGCGGGTCATCATCTGACTAAGACCCGCGTCAGGAAACATTTGTCCTGTTTCCTGACGAACCTTACCTAACCTAACCTACAAAATAAGACTTATGACGAGGTTTCGGTCCGTCTTGGACCATTATAATATATATATATATATATATATATATATATATATATATATATATATATATATATATATATATATATATAAATACTGGCTTTTCTTTAGTGCTTCTGTGTAACTATTTAATGGTTCAAGTCGGACCAAAAATGTGCGGGTTATTTGTGTATTGTTCCAGTCTCGATATTGTGGCTTTTTATTCTCTGTATAAGTAGTTTCTAAGACCATGTCGGTAAACGAATTCGTCGCTAAACGAGGAGCATACTATAATGGTAGTGGGTTTGTGTCAACCATCTTTGATATTGTTTTAATTTCTACTTATATTATGGCATCCATATTCCTTTCCTCTCTTCCTCTCTTCCTGTTTCCTCTGCCTCGTATGTATAATTTCTATTGTTGTCACTCAAAGATAGAGATTTTTTTTTTTTTTTTATTATCACACTGGCCGATTCCCACCAAGGCAGGGTGGCCCAAAAAAGAAAAACTTTCACCATCATTCACTCCATCACTGTCTTGCCAGAAGGGTGCTTTACACTACAGTTTTTAAACTGCAACATTAACACCCCTCCTTCAGAGTGCAGGCACTGTACTTCCCATCTCCAGGACTCAAGTCCGGCCTGCCGGTTTCCCTGAATCCCTTCATAAATGTTACTTTGCTCACACTCCAACAGCACGTCAAGTATTAAAAACCATTTGTCTCCATTCACTCCTATCAAACACGCTCATGCATGCCTGCTTGAAGTCCAAGCCCCTCGCACACAAAACCTCCTTTACCCCCTCCCTCCAACCTTTCCTAGGCCGACCCCTACCCCGCCTTCCTTCCACTACAGACTGATACACTCTTGAAGTCATTCTGTTTCGCTCCATTCTCTCTACATGTCCGAACCACCTCAACAACCCTTCCTCAGCCCTCTGGACAACAGTTTTGGTAATCCCGCACCTCCTCCTAACTTCCAAACTACGAATTCTCTGCATTATATTCACACCACACATTGCCCTCAGACATGACATCTCCACTGCCTCCAGCCTTCTCCTCGCTGCAACATTCATCACCCAAGCTTCACACCCATATAAGAGCGTTGGTAAAACTATACTCTCATACATTCCCCTCTTTGCCTCCAAGGACAAAGTTCTTTGTCTCCACAGACTCCTAAGTGCACCACTCACTCTTTTTCTCTCATCAATTCTATGATTCACCTCATCTTTCATAGACCCATCCGCTGACACGTCCACTCCCAAATATCTGAATACGTTCACCTCCTCCATACTCTCTCCCTCCAATCTGATATTCAATCTTTCATCACCTAATCTTTTTGTTATCCTCATAACCTTACTCTTTCCTGTATTCACCTTCAATTTTCTTCTTTTGCACACCCTACCAAATTCATCCACCAATCTCTGCAACTTCTCTTCAGAATCTCCCAAGAGCACAGTGTCATCAGCAAAGAGCAGCTGTGACAACTCCCACTTTGTGTGTGATTCTTTATCTTTTAACTCCACGCCTCTTGCCAAGACCCTCGCATTTACTTCTCTTACAACCCCATCTATAAATATATTAAACAACCACGGTGACATCACACATCCTTGTCTAAGACCTACTTTTACTGGGAAAAAATTTCCCTCTTTCCTACATACTCTAACTTGAGCCTCACTATCCTCGTAAAAACTCTTCACTGCTTTCAGTAACCTACCTCCTACACCATACACTTGCAACATCTGCCACATTGCCCCCCTATCCACTCTGTCATACGCCTTTTCCAAATCCATAAATGCCACAAAGACCTCTTTAGCCTTATCTAAATACTGTTCACTTATATGTTTCACTGTAAACACCTGGTCCACACACCCCCTACCTTTCCTAAAGCCTCCTTGTTCATCTGCTATCCTATAGGGGGATAAGTCTGTTGAGTGTACCTGGTAAAGTGTATGGTAGAGTTATAATTGAAAGAATTAAGAGTAAGACGGAGAAAGATAGAGATATCTTCATAAAAATTCCATTTTTCCTGAGTCATGATGGCGGCTTTGAAGGGACTTGAGCTAGAGCACACCACAGCCACGCTGGTGTGGGATTCGTCCTTAGAAACCTGCATCTGTGGTCACAGTGGTGGTTCATGCTAACCTCCCTATGGTGTATAGAAATATACCTAATTGGATGAATTTTATGAGAGCCAGCCGGCCCAGTGGTTAACGCACTGGCCCGTGAGTTTTAAAACTCATTTGCCATGGGTTTAAACCCCCCCACCCGTTCCCTGATTTGAGTATACACCAGCTACGCTGGAACGAAACTTTCGAAGCTCCCGTAGCTGACGAACCCTTAGCTGGAATTCTCAGCGCTATCTTCACTTTTCTTCAGAAGCCTCCCAGTTCAGGCTGACAGTTTTCAATACCTTGTACGAGCCCCATCCAGCATGATGGAATATAACAAGGAAACATAACTAGCTTTTGTTCCCGCTGTGTAATAATCACATGATAGTAATCACATGATAATCATATGATAGCAGCACAATGCTGATTCATCCAATATTTGCTCAATTAAAAACTCTCTTCTTCCTTTTCTTTAATCCTCCGCCTTCTCCTCCACTATTATACAGTTTATTTGCACCCTTGTGACAGTGATGAGCAAAATGAGCATATAGAGTGAGAACAACAGGTGGGGGTGAGGACAACAGGTGGGGGTGAAGACAACAGGTGGAGATGAGGACAACAGGTGGAGATGAGGACAACAGGTGGGGATGAGGACAACAGGTGGAGGTGAGGACAACAGATCTTATTTCATCAAGAGTGTTTACCAATTGCTGGTAAGGGGTTTTTGATGCGAAGAACTGGAACTGCCCTCCTATTCTCCATTCCCTTCCCTCCTCCTCCCCTCCCCCTCCTCTTCCCCCTGAATATAATAACATCTTGAGTGTAAATGTTTCTGATTATATCATACGTTCATTTGCGAGAAGACAGTCACAATCTCCACTTAGTTACTTCCACTTAGGCTACACTGGGGTTACCTCTACTTAGTTACCACTTAAAGTTACTCCTTCCTGAAGGAGTAACTAAGTGATAGCCTGATTCTCTCGTATATTTTTTCTTCTTTTCCACTCAGTCGCTTATAACTTGGGAGTCTCTCATATGATAGGCTTCGTATTTCCATCGCAGGTTTACTGTACCGGATGGAAGGGGGTGAGGGGATGTATCATGCAAATATAGGCACGGCAGGTGAACCATTGTATATGTTATATAACCCAATCCTGAAATTTATTTCCGTGCGATACTGTGAGAAAGCCTCTTCTGGTTAGCTTCTTTCAAAAGAGATGTATCCTAATTTAAAGTTGGCTGGGGTTGCTATGAGGTTATATCATGTTGATAATTGAGACACTTGGGCAATATTTGGGAATCATTATTCTGGAAACGTTTCGTCACCCAGCTTCTTCAGTCCAATACAGAGAAGAACGGTGGGAGATGAGTGTGAGGTAATCAGTCCCTCATCCTTGAGGCTGAGTGACTGTCGGAGTGAGAGTAACGAAATATTTATGAAGGGATTCTGGGTAAACTAGTTAGCCGGACTTGAGTCCTGGAGGTTGAGATTATAGTATTTGCACTCGAAAGGAGGGGCGGGGATGTTACAGTTTGTAGGGGCATCTGAACTGTGATGTCAGCACACCTCTGACAAGAAGGTGATGGAGTAAACACAGGTGATAGTGTCTCTTCTTTTTCTCGTCAAACCTTCGTGGGAGACCGCATCTTCTGGCGAGAAATATGAGAAATTAAAATCTAAAAAAGTTATTAAAAAAAAAATTGATAGTAAGCAACTCTAGACTGAAAAAAAAAAATATGTGGAAAGACAAACAACGATATTTTTGACTAAAGAAACCGTAATGACACGATATTTTTTTCAGTACAGATAAGAAAATTATGTACTGTATATTTTACTACTTATACCTTCCATTTTGTTACCGTATATCTTTGTCGTGTACTTTAATTTTGCATTCTTCTATATCTACCAGCTGTTTTTATATAATTTTTTCTATATATTCCTTGAAAAACATTTCATCTTTTGAAGTCAGTACCTCTTCCAAATTTATTTTATTTCTTACGTTACTTCTTTGTCTTGGTCGGGGACGCGCGCGCGCGCGAGCCAGTGTGTGTGTGTGTGTGTACTCACCTAATTGTACTCACCTAATTGTGGTTGCAGGGGTCGAGACTCAGCTCCTGGCCCCGCCTCTTCACTGATCGCTACTGGATCCTCTCTCTCTCTGCTTCCTGAGCTTTGTCATACCTCTTCTTAAAACTATGTATGGTTCCTGCCTCCACTACTTCACTTGCTAGGCTATTCCACTTGCTGACAACTCTATGACTGAAGAAATACTTCCTAACGTCCCTGTGACTCGTCTGAGTCTTCAGCTTCCAGTTGTGACCCCTTGTCCCTGTGTCCCCTCTCTGGAACATCCTATCTCTGTCCACCTTGTCTATTCCCCGCAGTATCTTGTATGTCGTTATCATGTCTCCCCTGACCCTTCTGTCCTCCAGTGTCGTCAGTCCGATTTCCCTTAACCTTTCCTCGTACGACATTCCCTTGAGCTCTGGGACTAGCCTTGTTGCAAACCTTTGTACTTTCTCTAACTTCTTGACGTGCTTGACCAGGTGTGGGTTCCAGACTGGTGCTGCATACTCCAGTATGGGCCTAACATACACAGTGTACAGTGTCTTGAACGATTCCTTATTGAGGTATCGGAACGCTATTCTCAGGTTTGCCAGGCGCCCGTATGCTGCAGCGGTTATTTGGTTGATGTGTGCCTCCGGTGATGTACTCGGTGTTATGGTCACCCCAAGGTCTTTCTCCCTGAGTGAGGTCTGTAGTCTTTGTCCACCTAGCCTATATTCTGTCTGCGGTCTTCTTTGCCCCTCCCCAATCTTCATGACTTTGCATTTGGCTGGATTGAATTCGAGGAGCCAGTTACTGGACCACATGTCCAGCCTCTCCAGGTCTCTTTGCAGTCCTGCCTCATCCTCGTCCGATTTAATTCTTCTCATCAACTTCACGTCATCTGCGAACAGGGACACTTCAGAGTCTATTCCTTCCATCATGTCGTTCACATATATCAAAAATAGCACTGGTCCTAGAACTGACCCCTGTGGGACCCCGCTCGTAACAGGCGCCCACTGTGATACCTCTTCACGTACCATGACTCGTTGCTGCCTCCCTGTCAGGTATTCCCTTATCCATTGCAGTGCCCTTCCTTTTATGTGTGCCTGATCCTCCAGCTTCTGCACTAATCTCTTGTGGGGAACTGTGTCAAAGGCCTTCCTGCAGTCTAGGAAAACGCAATCTACCCAACCCTCTCTCTCGTGTCTTACTTCTGTTACCTTGTCATAAAACTCCAGGAGGTTTGTGATACAAGATTTGCCTTCCATGAACCCATGCTGGTTTTCATTTATAATCTTGTTCCTTTCCAGGTGTTCGACCACTCTCCTCCTGATAATCTTCTCCATGACTTTGCACACAATACATGTCAGAGACACAGGTCTGTAGTTTAGTGCCTCGTTTCTGTTTCCTTTCTTAAATATGGGGACTACATTAGCTGTCTTCCATTTCTCAGGTAGTTGCCCAGTTTCAAGGGATGTGTTGAAGATTGTGGTTAGAGGCACACACAGCATCTCTGCTCCTTCTCTAAGGACCCATGGGGAGATGTTGTCCGGTCCCATCGCCTTTGAGGTGTCAAGGTCACTTAAGAGCTTCTTCACCTCCTCCTCAGTTGTTCGTATGTCATCCAACACTTGTTGGTATATTGCCTCTTGATGTTCCCTTCTGTGCTGTCTTCCCACAGCCCTTCCTGTCTCTACTGTGTGTGTGTGTGTGTGTGTGTGTGTGTGTGTGTGTGTGTGTGTGTGTGTGTGTGTGTGCTTTGGTCTTTTTAAGATATGCATGGAGCAGGACACATTAGCAGTATGGGTTCTAGGGGAGAGGAAAGGGAGAGTGAATGGGTGGGGAGGGGAGAGTGCAGGGGAGCATTTTTTTTATTTAACGTAGGCGATTAGGCCAGAGTTTATGACCCATGTGAGGCAGAAAGGTTGTCCAGAACACCACCTTCCCCCCCCCTCCCCCTCACACTGAACCTCCCCCTTATACTCTACCGCCCCCTTATACATTACCTCCCCTCACACTGCACCTCCCCCTCAAACAGCATCTTACACCACACACCACCACACACCACCTTACCCCACACTGCTCCTAACCCCACACAGCGCCTTACCCCACACTGCTCCTAACCCCACACAGCGCCTTACCCCACACTGCTCCTAACCCCTCACAGCACCTTACCCCACACTGCTCCTAACCCCACACAGCGCCTTACCCCACACTGCTCCTAACCCCTCACAGCACCTTACCCCACCCAGCACTTTACTCCATATAGTACCTCTTTCTCACACAACACCTCTTCGTCACACAGCACCTCTCCATCACAGAAACTTCCTCTCACACTTCACCTTAAAAAGTATCCTCCATTAAACAATACCTTCCCTTCAGCACAACTCTGCCTTCAGTGACCTTCCTTAAGCATCACCTTCCCTTAAATAATACCCTTCAAAAACGCATCTCTCCCTTACAAGGCGCCCCCCTTAAAAGGCACCCTTCCTTTAACAGCACCCTCCCTTAAACACAACGCTTTCAAGGAGGCTGTGTTCTTCACTCCACATTATTACTGACAGTGACAATAACTAGAGTGATGTGCGTCAAACGTTCCTGTCAAAGATATTTTCTCTCGCTGTGACCCCGTGTCATTACGATTTCTTAAGTCACCCCGCAATAATTTTTAATGTGAACGCGAAGACTCCCCAGTAAAAATGTGTCACCCTGACATTTTGAGGTTATCCTAGATTTATTCTGCACCATTTGATATCAATGTATGCGTATAACGATGTAAAATAATGAAAATAATACATGCATTGCAATTGTATAAATGTAAATGAATGTCAATCTTGTTTAATGAACCTGAATTTATTATTATTATTATTATTATTATCGACAAAAATACGGACCTTTTGGGTCTGTCGATACTTAGGAGTGTATATTTAAAAGTGCTGAGAATTCCAGGAGCTTTGCTTAGATGATTATCATTTTTTTATCGTCATTATAGCATTATATTTATAGCCGTGAATAATCTGCTAAGTTTGAAGCCTATCCACTACATGAGGCTGCAAAGCATCTGAACACTAACATAATAAATAATTTAATCTCTAAAAGAGAAATTAAAGTAAACTGTCAGTATATCTCTCAATGTATATATATACTCAGAGTATATATATATATATATATATATATATATATATATATATATATATATATATATATATATATATATATATATATATATATATATATATATATATATGTCGTGCCGAATAGGCAGGACTTGCGATCTTGGCTTAAATAGCAACGCTCATCTTGCCATATAGGACAAGCTAAAATTTGTGTATGCAATAATTTCGCCAAAATCATTCTGAACCTAACGAAAAAAATATATTTAACTGTGTTTGTTTAGTATTAAATTACTGTAAACAAATCTAAAATACATTTTGTTGGGTTAGGCTAAAATAAATTGTTCTTGTTATAATAAGGTTAGGTAAGTTTTCTAAGATTCTTTTGGAGCAAAATTAAATTTTTTTACATTAACATTAATGAAAAAAATATATCTTTAAACGTATAAAAGAAAATTTTAGAAAGGACTTAATTTTAAATGAGTTCTTGCTAATTGACCAGTTTCACATATTCTGCTCTACATATATATATATATATATCATATATATATATATATATCATATATATATATATATATAGCATATATATATATATATATATATATATATATATATATATATATATATTTGGGTGAATATACAGAGAGATATACACCTCTCTGCTACTCAAGCAAATAGATAAATTCATTTTAGTGTATATAAACTGAGAGATACATATATACTCTTCACGGTGTGTATAGATATATACCTCTTGGTATATGCACTACGATATACCTGCTGGTATATATGTGAGGTTATACATACACACCTCTGTGCATATATAAGTGCGTTGTGCTTATAAAATTAGGTTGGTTTAAAAGTATTTTCAGAGGCAGAGATAAATTTTAGTTATGGAAAGTTATGCAGTTCTGATTAATATTACTTTTTCAGCAGATTTTGAAGGCGTATGCACGCTTTGTTTTTAATGTTTGTTTTTTGTGTATGGCTGTATGTTTGTGTGTATATTGTGGCGGTGCAGCCAGGCGTCAGGAGAGGGGGAGGGTCGACCCCTTAGCAATCACAGAGTTGAACACTGATAGGGAGCCCCGTTCAGCTCCTGTTGCTGCTGTTGCTGATGCTGTTATGGTGACTGTTGTTGTAGCTGCTGTTGGGATGACTTCTTGTTGTGACTGCTGTTGTAATTCGTTACTGTGAATCCTGCCACTGCTGTTACTGTGACTGCTGCTCTTGTGATGACTGTTACTGTGATTTCTTATTGTGACTGCTACTGCTGTTACTGTGGCTACAGTAGCTCCTGCTGCTGCTGCTGCTGTTGCTGCTGTTGGAGGTGATGTTGGTGCTGCTTTTATTGATGCTGCTGATATTGATGTTTGTTGTATCTTCTAGTATTGCTGCATAAGATTGTTAGCTTCCACACTGAATCCGTTTTGCTTGTTTTCTGGTTTGACAGTATTGTCTATGTAAGCAGCTGCATTTGTGTTTGCAGAAGTTACTGCTTGTAGTTTCTGGAGAAAAACTCTTTCGTGATGAAAGATAATCATACGTACTGAGATACAGAACCAAGATACTAGAGCACAGTCATATATTTACCTTAAGAGATATCTTTGCTTAAATTTTTGAAGGCTTGTAGCACCTACTGCGATCTCTCTCACTATTTGGGAAGAATTACTCTGTCTAGTCTTTTAAGAACCTCTTAATTATTTAAATACGGTATATCTTATTAATTCTCTCATTTCTTTTATCTCGTTTATCTGTATAACTAGCAACGAGGGAATGTTTATTCTTACTGTTGTTTCTTCATAATTTTTTATATTTTAGCTCCCGCAACATTATATAACATGTCTTCAGATATATCTAATTTTGTATGTTCATTGAGAGAAGGTTATGGCATTACTGTTGCAAATTTTATTTTGTGTAAAGGTGCATTATAATTTTAGCATTACATCAGTAATATAATATAATATATATATATATATATATATATATATATATATATATATATATATATATATATATATATATATATATATATATATATATATATATATATTATATGTCGTGCCGAATATGTAAAACTGGTCAATTAGCAAGAACTCATTTAAAATAAAGTCCTTTCTAAAGTTTTCTCTTATACGTTTAAGCATACATTTTTCAGTTGTGTTAATATAAAAATTGATGATTTTGTACCAAAAGAACTTTAGAAAACTTACCTAACCTTATTTTAACAAGAGCAATTTATTATAGCCTAATCCAACTAAATATATGATATACAAGTTTACAATAATTAAATAATAAACAAAAACAATGAAATAAATTTCTTTTCGTTAGGTTCAGAATGATTATTGTGAAATTATTGCATGCAAAAATTTCCGCTTGCTTTATTCTTCAAGAAATGCGTTGCCATTTAATCCAAAATCACAAGTTTTACTTAGTCGTTATAACATTTATGTGTGAAAGGACAAAACATCCTGTGGAACAAAACCTCCCTTTGGAGAGATCGTGTCTAGGTAGACAGGAAATGCAATGAAAATTTAGGAAAGGCAAAGAGTTAGCAAATGGAGTAGACCAACGTTGACATAAGCTTAGTTCTGTGAGTGGTGTGTGTTAGTTGTGTTTGTGTATTAGTTGTATGTGTGTTAGTTGTGTGTGTGTGTTAGTTGTATGTGTGTTAGTTGTGTGTGTGTGTTAGTTGTGTTGTCAGTAGAATTAGTTACTCAGTAGTACCACTACCAGTTACCATTAATATGACTCACTACCAACCATCTGTGTGAATCACTTGTTATTCACTGTTGCAGCTGACCCTTGCATGTTTTGAACGCCGCTCACCCTCTAGGAATCATCTCGTGAGTCAGTTGAAGGATAGACAGGGGAGACGTAGGTCAGGCTTGGCGCTTCCCATATAGTCCGTCGAATACACGTAATTATTGCCTACTTTTGGAACCCACGGGACAGTGTTAGTTGTGTGTGTTAGTTGTGTGTGTTTGTGGTGTGTGTGTTAGTTGTGTGTGTTTGTGGTGTGTGTGCTAGTTGTGTGTGTTTGTGGTGTGTTTGTTAGTTGTGTTTGTGGTGTGTGTGTTAGTTGTGTGTGTTTGTGGTGTGTGTGTTAGTTGTGTGTGTTTGTGGTGTGTGTGTTAGTTGTGTGTGTTTGTGGTGTGTGTGTTAGTTGTGTGTGTTTGTGGTGTGTGTTAGTTGTGTGTGTGTGTTAGTTGTGTATGTGTGTTAGTTGTGTGTGTGTGTTAGTTGTGTGTGTGTGTGCGTGTACTCACCTATTTCTGGTTGCAGGGGTCGAGTCTTAGCTCCTGGCCCCGCCTCTTCACCGGTTGCTACTGGGCCCTCTCTCTCCCCGCTCCATGAGCTTTATCAAACCTCGTCTTAAAACTGTGTATGGTTCCTGCCTCCACTACGTCATTTTCTAGGCTATTCCACTGCCTTACAACTCTATGACTGAAGAAATACTTCCTAATATCTCTCTGACTCATTTGTGTCTTCAACTTCCAATTGTGGCCTCTTGTTTCTGTGTCCCCTCCCTGGAACATCCTGTCTTTGTCCACCTTGTCTATTCCACGCAGTATTTTATATGTCGTTATCATGTCTCCCCTGACCCTCCTGTCCTCCAGTGTCGTCAGGCCGATTTCCCTTAATCTTTCTTCATAGGACATTCCCCTTAACTCTGGAACTAACCTTATCGCAAACCTTTGTACTTTCTCTAGTTTCTTGACGTGCTTTATCAAGTGCGGGTTCCAAACAGGTGCTGCATACTCCAGTATGGGCCTGACATACACGGTGTACAGTGTCTTGAACGATTCCTTACTAAGGTATCGGAATGCTGTTCTCAGGTTTGCCAGGAGCCCATATGCTGCAGCAGTTATCTGGTTGATGTGTGCTTCCGGAGACATGCTCGGTGTTATACTCACCCCAAGATCTTTCTCCTTGAGTGAGGTTTGCAGTCTTTGGCCACCTAGCCTATACTCGGTCTGTGGTCTTCTGTGCCCTTCCCCTATCTTCATGACTTTGCATTTGGCAGGATTAAATTCGAGAAGCCATTTGCTGGACCAGGTGTCCAGCCTGTCCAGGTCTCTTTGAAGTCCTGCCTGGTCCTCATCAGATTTAATTCTCCTCATTAACTTCACATCATCTGCAAACAGGGACACTTCTGAGTCTAACCCTTCCATCATGTCGTTCACATATACCAAAAATAGCACTGGTCCTAGGACCGACCCCTGTGGGACCCCGCTCGTCACAGGTGCCCACTGTGATACATCATTACGTACCATGACTCGTTGTTGTCTCCCTGTCAGGTATTCTCTGATCCATTGCAGTGCCCTTCCTGTTATATGCGCCTGATGCTCTAGCTTCTGCACTAATCTATTGTGAGGAACTGTGTCAAAGGCCTTCTTGCAGTCCAAGAAGATGCAATCAACCCACCCCTCTCTCTCGTGTCTTACTTCTGTTATTTTATCATAAAACTCCAGAAGGTTTGTGACACAGGATTTGCCTTCCATGAATCCGTGCTGGTTGGCATTTATACTCTTGTTCCGTTCCAGGTGCTCCACCACTCTCCTCCTGATAATCTTCTCCATAATTTTGCATACTATACACGTCAATGACACAGGTCTATAGTTTAGTGCCTCTTTTCTGTCTCCTTTTTTAAAAATTTGAACTACATTTGCCGTCTTCCATACCTCAGGTAGTTGCCCAGTTTCCAGGGACGTGTTGAAGATTGTGGTAAGTGGCACGCACAACATATCTGCTCCCTCTCTAAGGACCCACGGGGAGATGTTGTCCGGTCCCATTGCCTTTGAGGTATCGATGTCCCTTAGCAGTTTCTTCACCTCCTCCTCATCTGTATGTATGTCGTCCAACACTTGTTGGTGTATTCCTTGCTGGTGTCCCCATCTGGTCTGTCCCCCCAGAGTCCTTCCTGTCTCTACTGTAAATACTTCCTTAAATCTCGTGTTGAGCTCCTCACATACCTCTTGATCGTTTCTTGTGAGTTCTCCACCTTCTTTCCTCAGCCTTATCACCTGGTCCTTGAC
>NC_091373.1:15515075-15527575 GCF_038502225.1 Cherax quadricarinatus
TGTAATTACTGCTGGAAGTAGTGTGTCAGATAATTTCATAAGTTTCCTCTCTGTCATGATTGATATCTGGCACTGCTATAGGCATTCTTTTGTTTCATTGTTCTTACTGGCGGGACCGTTTTGTCAGACTTACTGTTCTCTATCACTAGTTTTGTATCTTTCAGTCTTTCCTCATAGTAAATTCCACTTAGTGTCGTTAGTACAGTAGTCTCTTAGTGAGGCTCTACACTTTCTCTGGTTTCTGGAAATGCTTGATCACGTGTGGTTTTTATGCTGTTGCAGTATACTCCCTGAGATGAATGACACGAGTATACATTGTTTACTCATTGAAGTTAGTCGATTGATTCGATCCTCTAGTGATAAGCTGGGTTTATGTGTGTGGTTGTGGGTGTATTTATGTTTGTGTGCGCGTGCAATCGCCAAGATTACCTTAATTAAGTTCAGCCTTCGTCTGTTTTGAACATCTAACTTCTCGCTTTACTCTCCTAGATCTGCCCCTGATGAACCACGACCTTCAAGTGCACCTGGCGATCAGCAGAACATTCCTTCCCTTGTTCACAAGAGAGAGAGGTCAGTCTTGCTCCCCTCTGCCAAGTTAGTCACAAGTGGGTGTCAGCCTTGTTATTCAGTCGACCAAACTGTCTGCAAGATACACACCCATCCAAAGACAGACTATATATCTCCCAAGTTTTATAAAACATGTAAGTATAATGTCGTATATCCTCACGCTCTTTAACTCTCTGTTGCTGAGCTGCTCGTCCTCCAGCAGTGTGAGTGAGGATAACAACAGCAATGATAATAATAATGAACTAAAATCTTTATTTCTACAAGTACATGATATAACTTATACAGACTTTGATGACGTCAGTGACGTACTATATAGAAAGCTCCTTGTTATGCAGAGCATTTCGAGCAAATTTGTCCGCAGGATGCGACACACACCAGTCTGCTACGCCCAGGTACCTATTTACTGCTAGGTTAACAGGGACAGCAGTGTCTTAAAGAAACATTTGGGGGGAAAGAGCCTCAGTGTTCTCTACCAACAGAGTTCTAAGAGACGATGGTATAGGGATACCGAGGAGCAAGGGACGATGGTATAGGGATACCGAAGAGCAAGGGACAATGGTATAGGGATACCGAAGAGCAAGGGACAATGGTATAGGGATACCGAGGCTCGAAGGAACGACTATGTAAGAACAACAAGGCTCTACGTCGGCGTTGCCAGACGTAAGCTACTTGCTGCTTAAGAAATTGGTTAACAATAGGTTAATTTACGTTAACCGAGCTTAGCATATCGGACATGGTATAGAGCGTTCAGAATTCAACGCACTCTAATGTGTGCAGAAACGCACGCGTGTGACTGGAAGGGCAGGGTACTAAAATTATGACATTGAGAGGTAAGCGCTAAACCCGCAAGAGTCATTATGAGACTGTGGAATGTGATGGATTGGGGAGTTAGTAAAGTGTGATCCGAGGAAGGAGATTGGTCGCTCGAGTGTCTTCGTGGCAATGGTGAGTAGGAGGTGGATTATTCATCTTTCAGAGAAATTAGATAAGAAGGTTGGAACCTTTGTCATGCCTCAATCACGTCACTGTCATGCTTCAGTCACCTCGCTGTCATGCTTCAGTCACCTCACTGTCATGCTTCAGTCACCTCGCTGTCATGCTGCAGCCACCTCACTGTCATGCTTCAGTCACCTCGCTGTCATGCTTCAGTCACCTCGCTGTCATGCTTCAGTCACCTCGCTGTCATGCTTCAGTCACCTCGCTGTGATACTTCAGTCACCTCGCTGTCATGCTGCAGCCACCTCACTGTCATGCTTCACTCACCTCGCTGTCATGCCTCAGTCATCTCACTGTCATGCTTCAGTCACCTCGCTGTCATGCTTCAGTCACCTCGCTGTGATACTTCAGTCACCTCGCTGTCATGCTGCAGCCATCTCACTGTCATGCTTCACTCACCTCGCTGTCATGCCTCAGTCATCTCACTGTCATGCCTCAGTCATCTCACTATCATGCCTCAGTCATCTCACTGTCATGCCTCAGTCATCTCACTGTCATGCCTCAGTCATCCCACTGTCATGCCTCAGTCATCTCACTGTCATGCCTCAGTCATCTCGCTGTCATGCCTCAGTCATCCCACTGTCATGCCTCAGTCATCCCACTGTCATGCCTCAGTCATCTCACTGTCATGCCTCAGTCATCTCACTGTCATGCCTCAGTCATCTCACTGTCATGCCTCAGTCATCTCACTGTCATGCCTCAGTCATCTCACTGTCATGCCTCAGTCATCCCACTGTCATGCCTCAGTCATCCCACTGTCATGCCTCAGTCATCCCACTGTCATGCCTCAGTCATCTCACTGTCATGCCTCAGTCATCTCACTGTCATGCCTCAGTCATCTCACTGTCATGCCTCAGTCATCTCACTGTCATGCCTCAGCCATCCCACTGTCATGCCTCAGCCATCCCACTGTCATGCCTCAGTCATCTCACTGTCATGCCTCAGTCATCTCACTGTCATGCCTCAGTCTCACTGTCATGCCTCAGTCACCTCAATGTCATGCCTCAGTCATCTCACTGTCATGCCTCAGTCATCTCACTGTCATGCCTCAGTCATCTCACTGTCATGCCTCAGTCATCTCACTGTCATGCCTCAGTCATCTCACTGTCATGCCTCAGCCATCCCACTGTCATGCCTCAGCCATCCCACTGTCATGCCTCAGCCATCCCACTGTCATGCCTCAGTCATCCCACTGTCATGCCTCAGCCATCCCACTGTCATGCCTCAGTCATCTCACTGTCATGCCTCAGTCATCTCACTGTCATGCCTCAGTCATCTCACTGTCATGCCTCAGTCATCCCACTGTCATGCCTCAGTCATCCCACTGTCATGCCTCAGCCATCCCACTGTCATGCCTCAGCCATCTCACTGTCATGCCTCAGCCATCCCACTGTCATGCCTCAGCCATCCCACTGTCATGCCTCAGCCATCTCACTGTCATGCCTCAGCCATCCCACTGTCATGCCTCAGTCATCTCACTGTCATGCCTCAGTCATCTCACTGTCATGCCTCAGCCATCCCACTGTCATGCCTCAGTCATCTCACTGTCATGCCTCAGCCATCCCACTGTCATGCCTCAGTCATCCCACTGTCATGCCTCAGCCATCCCACTGTCATGCCTCAGTCATCCCACTGTCATGCCTCAGCCATCCCACTGTCATGCCTCAGTCATCCCACTGTCATGCCTCAGTCATCTCACTGTCATGCCTCAGTCATCCCACTGTCATGCCTCAGTCATCCCACTGTCATGCCTCAGCCATCCCACTGTCATGCCTCAGTCATCCCACTGTCATGCCTCAGTCATCCCACTGTCATGCCTCAGTCATCCCACTGTCATGCCTCAGCCATCCCACTGTCATGCCTCAGCCATCTCACTGTCATGCCTCAGCCATCTCACTGTCATGCCTCAGCCATCCCAGTGTCATGCCTCAGTCATCTCACTGTCATGCCTCAGCCATCCCACTGTCATGCCTCAGTCATCCCACTGTCATGCCTCAGTCATCCCACTGTCATGCCTCAGTCATCTCACTGTCATGCCTCAGTCATCCCACTGTCATGCCTCAGTCATCTCACTGTCATGCCTCAGTCATCCCACTGTCATGCCTCAGTCATCTCACTGTCATGCCTCAGTCATCCCACTGTCATGCCTCAGTCATTTCTCTTGAATAAATACATTTTCTCGTCTTTTTTAAACACGGTCATCATTTACATTACATACATTATTAATACATTCATTAGGAAGCGCTAAACGCGTAGGTGTTATACAGCTCCTGGGGAATGAGAGAGAATTAAATTAGATCCATGGAATGAAAGAGCACCAACAGTTTCTTGGATCAAGATCTTATAAAACTTCTCTACTACACGATGGCCATAAAGGCCGAGTATCACCTGTAAAACATCAGTCAAGAATTCTTTGCTCCCTAATATAAGGATTAAATTGTTGCTGTATACGCAGTCGGATATACACATCAAGTATACATACACTGTTGCTCTTAGTGCACACATACACCTGTCAAGAGTGACGTGAACGTCAAAACATATGCATTTCAAGAGCGACATATATATATCAGAACTCGCATACACATCAAGTGTGACATACACATCTAGTGTGACATACACATCAAATGTGACATACACATCTAGTGTGACATACACAACAAGAGTGACATACACATTAACTGTGACATACACATCTAGTGTGACATACACAACAAGAGTGACATACACATCTAGTGTGACATACACATTAAGTGTGACATACACATTAAGTGTGACATACACATCAAATGTGACATACACATCTAGTGTGACATACACAACAAGAGTGACATACATATCAAGTGTGACATACACATTAAGTGTGACATACACATCTAGTGTGACATACACAAGAGTGACATACACATCTAGTGTGAAATACACATTAAGTGTGACATACACATCTAGTCTGACATACACATCTAGTGTGACATACACATCAAGTGTGACATACACATCAAGAGTGCCATATACATCAAGAGTGACATACACATCAAGAGTGCCATATACATCAAGAGTGCCATATACACCAAGAGTGACATACACATCAAGAGTGCCATGTACATCAAGAGTGACATACACATCTAGTCTGACATACACATCTAGTGTAACATACACGCTTCAGTCTGCTTAATTTCACTTATTAACAGTAATTACCTACACTCAGCAGGGGCTAATAACCTCACCTGATTTCCCCCACACAACCCTCAACCCATCAGGTCAAATTATCAGTACTAAAGACAAATACATGAAGATAATATGAGGTTCAAGGCATTGTACGAAGAAAACTTTTCCACATGGCTCGCATGTGATGCCTTATTCATGTGTGTTAAGTAAAAGGACACAGGTGCAACTAATGCGACATATTATTGTGACAACGTTTCGCTCTCCAGGAGCTTTGTCAAGCCGTTACGGCTTGACAAAGCTCCTAGAGAGCGAAACGTTGCAACAATAATATGTCGCATTAGTCGCACTAGTATCCTTTTACTTAACCTACTGTTAATAATTCTACCAACCTTAGCACAATTTATTCATACACTTGGCAGTATATTCTACTATTAATATACATGAGTAAATATAATATGAACACAGACTAATATAAAGCTATATTTATGTGAGAAAGTTTCAGGGGAAGGCTAGAGGAGAGACTGACGTACTAGCTATATTTAAACCTGTTTACTGAATATATAAATGCACAATAAAATAGCATCTTGGAAATATCTACTCTACAGTTACTATTTTAATTACCAGAGGACACTGGTACATTGATATGGTGAAGAGGGGACTGGAATAATGTTGAAATGACAGTGGTCAGGGATACTTGAGGCATAACGGTGTTGCCTGACTCACACGGCTAGAAATACACGGTTGTCCACAATCTATATAAAGACGTTTACGGGGATCAACGCCCCCACAGCTCGGTCCCCGTTCGTCTCACCCAGTATCCTCAGTGTGGACTTCCCTCTGCTGTCTGCTGTCTTTAACGTGTACTCTCATGCACTCGCTGTCTGACGCCATCACTATTCTTCCTCGCTTCTCGTTGCAAAAGACTGGGGAAGCGTCTGTGTCCCACACCCTGGGCCCCGTGGCCTGGTGGCAAGAGCTCTCGCTTCACACGGTGAGGGTCCGGGTTCGATTCCCAGCGAAGGGGTGAAAACATTGGACGTGTTTCATTACACCGGTTGTCTATGTTCACCCATTAGTAAAACGACTGGCGTGGGTCGCATCCTGGGACAAAACTGACCTAATTTGCCCGATATGCTCAGCATAACAAGCGGCTTTCTATATAGCAGTATGTCGCTGATGTTAGCTAGGCCTGTATACCTTGTATATGTACTTGCAGTAAATAAAGATATTATTATTATTATTATTATTATTATTATTATTATTATTATTATTATAATTATTATTATTATTATTAAAGACTTATTAATACCTAGCCTAGGTAAGACTCAACTATCCTACAGTCTTTATTTCTAATTAACTCTCATCAACACTGTCCTACTTATTAATTTTATCTACACCTCCCGGCTCAGTAATATACTGTAAATAAATTGAGATCCATGGTGTCGTATAAGCACTTCGTATAAGAGGTCAGGAAGTTAGCTACACATGCACGTATAACTAGCTAGTAATGTAAGGAATCTTCTATAGCTAAATCCTTTTAACCAGGTTTTTAAACATTGAGGCATTCCTCACATTTTCGAAGGTGACATATACATCAAGTGTGACATACACATCAAGTGTGACATACACATCAAGTGTGACATACACATCAAGAGTGACAGTGTGACATACACATCAAGTGTGACAGTGTGACATAAACATCAAGTGCGACACATCAGGATTGACATATACATGAAGAGTGACATACACATCAAGATTGACATACACATCAAGTGTGACATACACATCAAGTGTGACATACACATCAAGTGTGACATACACATCAAGTGTGACAGTGTGACATAAACATCAAGTGCGACACATCAGGATTGACATATACATGAAGAGTGACATACACATCAAGATTGACATACACATCAAGTGTGACATACACATCAAGTGTGACATACACATAGTGTGAAATACACATCAAGTGTGACATACACATCGAGTGACATACACATCAAGAGAGCCATACACATCAAGAGTGACATACACATCTAGTGTGACATACACATCTAGTGTGACATACACATCAAGAGTGGCATACACATCAAGAGTGACATGCACATCTAGTGTGACATACACATCTAGTGTGACATACACATCAAGAGTGACAGTGACATACACATCAAGAGTGACATACACATCAAGAGTGACAGTGACATACACATCAAGAGTGACATACACATCAAGAGTGACAGTGACATACACATCAAGAGTGACATACACATCAAGAGTGACATACACATCAAGAGTGACATACACATCAAGAGTGACAGTGACATACACATCAAGAGTGACATACACATCAAGAGTGACATACACATCAAGAGTGACAGTGACATACACATCAAGAGTGACAGTGACATACACATCAAGAGTGACAGTGACATACACATCAAGAGTGACATACACATCAAGAGTGACAGTGACATACACATCAAGAGTGGCATACACATCAAGAGTGACATACACATCAAGAGTGACATACACATCAAGAGTGACAGTGACATACACATCAAGAGTGACATACACATCAAGAGTGACATACACATCAAGAGTGACAGTGACATACACATCAAGAGTGACAGTGACATACACATCAAGAGTGACAGTGACATACACATCAAGAGTGACATACACATCAAGAGTGACATACACATCAAGAGTGACAGTGACATACACATCAAGAGTGACAGTGACATACACATCAAGAGTGACAGTGACATACACATCAAGAGTGACATACACATCAAGAGTGACATACACATCAAGAGTGACAGTGACATACACATCAAGAGTGACAGTGACATACACATCAAGAGTGACATACACATCAAGAGTGACAGTGACATACACATCAAGAGTGACATACACATCAAGAGTGACAGTGACATACACATCAAGAGTGACATACACATCAAGAGTGACATACACAGCAGAACAGGTAACGGAAGTTATGCGCTAAAACATTATAAAATCTTGACTGTTACTTATTTTTACAGAAAAATTAATTAATTACCTTATTAACAACACAATCTCAAATACAAAATTTCATAACAAACTATTTGTTTTTTATTACTGAACAATATGTTTTGCACTTTATGCTTTAATTCCACACATATATATATATATATATATATATATATATATATATATATATATATATATATATATATATATATATATCAATAACAACACTGCGCTAGCCAAGCATTCGAATACATGTTGTACTGGCCTGCCTCATGGTAAGCGAGAACCACATGACGCTTTAAACCACAGGACCACCAAACCCTACAAGAATGGCGCAGCCAGCGCAGAGCTAGCTGTTGGGTCGCCATCCGAGGGCATCCGTATGCCCTCGGATGGCGGCCCAACAGCTAGCTGTGTGCTGGCTGCGCCATTCTTGTAGGGTTGGGTGGTCTTGTGGTTCTCGCTTACCATGAGGCAGGCCAGTACAACATGGGTTCGAATCCTTGTAATCCGTGGTTACAATACTATATATATATATATATATATATGTATATATGTGTGTGTGTGTGTGTGTGTGTGTGTGTGTGTATGTGTGTGTGTGTGTGTGTGTGTGTGTGTGTGTGTGTGTGTGTGTGTGTGTGTGTGTGTGTGTGTATTTTTTAACAAGTCGGCCGTCTCACACCGACGCAGGGTGACCCAAAAAGAAAGAAAATCCCCAAAAAGAAAATACCTTCATCATCATTCAACACTTTCAACTCACACATAATCACTGTTTTTACAGAGGTGCTCAGAACTCAACAGTTTAGAAGCATATACATATAAAGATACACAACATATCCCTCCAAACTGCCAATATCCCGAACCCCTCCTTTAGAGTGCAGGCATTGTACTTCCCATTTCCAGTTCTCAAGTCTGGCTATATAAAATAACCTGTTTCCCTGAATCCCTTCACTAAATATTACCCTGCTCACACTCCAACAGATCGTCAAGTCCCACATACCATTCGTCTCCATTCACTCGTATCTAACACACTCACGCACGCTTGCTGGAAGTCCAAGCCCCTGGCCCACAAAACCTCCTTTACCTCCTCCCTAAAACCTTTTCGAGGACGACCCCTAACCCGCCTTCCTTCCCCTACAGATTTATACGCTCTCCATGTCATTCTACTTTGATCCATTCTCTCTAAATGACCAAACCACATCAACAACCCCTCTTCAGTTCTCTAATACTTTTATTAACTCCGCACCTTCTCCTAATTTCCACACTCGGAATCTTCTGCATATTATTTACACCACGCATTGCCTTTAGACAGGACATCTCCACTGTCTCCAACCGCCTCCTCGCTGCAGCATTTACAATCCAAACTTCACACCCATATAAGAGTGTTGGTACCACTATACTTTCATACATTCAATTCTTTGCCTCCACAGATAACGTTCTTTGTCTCCACATGTACCTCAATGCATCACTCACCTTTTTTCCCTCATCAATTCTATGATTAACCTCTGCGATTTTTCTTTAGAATCTCCCATAAGCACAGTATCATCAGCAAAAAGTAACTGTGTCACTTCCCATTTTGTATTTGATTCCCCATAATTTAATCCCACCCCTCTCCCGAACACCCTAGCATTTACTTCTTTTACATCCATATCTATAAATATATTAAACAACCATAGTGATATTACACATCCCTATCTAAGACCTACTTTTACTGGGAAGTAGTCTCCCTCTCTTCTACACACCCTAATCTGAGCCTCACTATCCTCATAAAAACTCTTTACAGCATTTAGTAACTTACCACCTATTCTATATACTTGCAACATCTGCCACATTGCTCCCCTATCCACTTTATCATATGCCTTTTCTAAATCCATAAATGCAGTAAAAACTTCCCTACCTTTATCTAAATACTGTTCATATATGCTTCAATGTAAATACTTGATCTACACATCCCCTACCTACTCTATAACCTCCTTGCTCATCTGCAATCCTGCATTCTGTCTTACCTCTAATTCTTTCAATAATAACCCTACCGTACACTTTTCCTGGTATACTCAGTAAACTAATTCCTCTATAATTTTTACAATCTTTGTCCCCCTTCCCTTTATATAAAGGGACTAAACATGCTCTCCGCCAATCCTTAGGTACCTTCCCCTCTTTCATACATTTATAAAACAAAAATACCACTCTAACACTAAATATCCCCCTGCTTTTAACATTTCTGTCATGATCCCGTCAGTTAAAGCTGCTTTACCCCCTTTCATTCTACGTAATGCCTCACGCACCTCCCCCACACTTACATTCTGCTCTTCTTCACTCCTAAAAGATGATATACCCTCCTGACCAGTGCATGAAATTATCGCTTCCCTTTCTTCGTCGACATTTAAAAGTTCCTCAAAGTATTCTTTCTCGCCATCTTCCCAATACCTCCATCTCCCCATCTACTAACTCTCCTTTGTTTTTAACTGACAAATTCATTTGTTCCCTAGGCTTTCTTAACTTGTTAACTCATTCCAATTTTTTTTTCTTATTTTCATTAAAATTTCTTGACAGTGCCTCTCCCACTATCATCTGCTCTCCTTTTGCACTCTCTCACCACTATCTTCACCTTTCTTTTACTCTCCATATACTCTACTTTTCTTATAACACTTCTGCTTTGTAAAAACCTCTCATAAGCTACCTTTTTCTCTTTTGTCACACCTTTTACTTCATCATTCCACCAATCACTCCTCTTTCCTCCTGCACCCACCCTCCTATAACCACAAACTTCTGCCCACATTCTACTACTGAATTTTTAAAAATATTCCAACCCTCTTCAACCCCCCACCACTCATACTTGCACCAGCCCACCTTTCTGCCAATAGTTGCTTATATCTCACCCGAACTTCCTCCTCCCTTAGTTTATACACTTTCACCTCCCTCTTACTTGTTGCCATTTTCCTCTTGTCCCATCTATCTCTTACTCTAACTGTAGCTACAACTAGATAATGATCCGATATATCTGTTGCCCCTGTATAAACGTGTACATCCTGAAGCCTATCCATCAACCTTTTATCCACCAATACATTATCTGACAAACTACTTTCATTACGTGCTATATCATACCTTGTATATTTATTTAACCTCTTTTTCATAAATATGTATTACTTATTACCAAACCTCTTTCTACACGTAGCTCAATTAAAGGCTCCCAATTTTCATTTACCCCTGGCACCGCAAATTTACCTACTACTCCCTCCACATTTTTACCCACTTTAGCATTGAAATCCCCAACCACCATTACTCTCACACTTGGTTCAAAACTCCTCACGCATTCACTCAACATTTCCCAAAATCTCTCTCTCTCCTCTACACTTCTCTCTTCTCCAGGTGCATTTATGCTTACTATAACCCACTTTTCACAACCAACCTTTATTTTACTCCACATAATCCTTGAATTAATACATTTATATTCCCTCTTTTCCTGCCATAACTTATCCTTCAACATTATTGCTACTCCTTCTTTAGCTCTAACTCTATTTGAAACCCATGACCTACTCCCATTTATTCCTCTCCACTGAAACTCTCCCACCCCTTCATCTTTGTTTCACTTAAAGCCAGGACATCCAGCTTCTTCTCATTCACAGCATCCACAATCATCTCTTTCTTATCATTTGCACAACATCCACGCACAGACTTCCCACTCTGAAAATTTTCTTCTTATTCTTTTCAGTAATTATTACAGGAAAAGGGTGTTACTGGCCCATTGTTCCCGGCATTTTAGTTGACTTTTACAACACGTATGGCTTACGGAGGAAAGATTCTAATTCCACTACCCCATGGATATATATATATATATATATATATATATATATATATATATATATATATATATATATATATATATATATATATATATATATATATATGGGTGTGTGTGTGTGTGTGTGTGTGTGTGTGTGTGTGTCGTGCCGAATATGTAAAACTGATCAATTAGCAAGAACTCGTTTAAAATTAACTCCTTTCTAAAATTTTCTCTTATACGTTTGAAGATATATATTTTTCATTAATGTTAATGTAAAAATTTTTAATTTTGCACCAAAAGAATCTTAGAAAACTTACCTAACCTTATTATAACAAGAACAATTTATTTTAGCCTAACCCAACTAAACATATTTTAGATTTGTTTACAATAATTTAATACGAAACAAACACAGTGAAATATATTTTTTTCGTTAGGTTCAGAATGATTTTGGAGAAATTATTGCATACACAAATTTTCATTTGTCCTATATGGCAAGATGAGCGTTGCTATTTAAGCCAAGATTGCAAGTTCTGCCTATTCGGCACGACATTATAATATATATATATATATATATATATATATATATATATATATATATATATATATATATATATATATATATATATATGATAGATAATATAGGGAGGTACCACCTCCATAACTGGGCATATATATATATCGTGCCGAATAGGTAAAACTTGCTATTTTGGCTTAAATAGTAACACTCTTCTTGCCGAATAAGGCAAGCGAAAATTTGTGTATGCAATGAATTCACAAAAAATCGTTCTGAACCTAATGAAAAAAAAAATATTTCATTATGCTTGTTTATTATTAAATTACTGTAAACTTATCTAAAATATATTTAGATGGATTGTGCTAAATTAAATTGCACTTGTTATAATAAGGTTAGATAAGTTTTCTAAAGTTTTTTTGGCACAAAATTATTAATGTTTATATTGACATAAATTAAAAA
>NC_091373.1:15537575-15540075 GCF_038502225.1 Cherax quadricarinatus
TATATATATATATATATATATATATATATATATATATATGCATATATATATATATATATATATATATATATATCTATATATATATATATATATATATATATATGAATCTATATCTATATATATATATATATATATATATATATATATATATATATATATATATATATATATATATATATATATATATATATATATATATATATATATATATATATATATATATATATATATATGCATATATATATATATATATATATATATATATATATATATATATATATATATATACATATATATATATATATTTATATATATATATATATATATATATATATATATATATATATATATATATATATATATATATATGTATATATATATATATGCATATAAGTATACATATATATATATATATATGCATATATGTATATATATATATATATATATGCATATATGTATATATATATATATATATATATATGCATATATGTATATATATATATATATATATATATATATATATATATATATATATATATATATATATATATATATGCATATATGTATACATATATATATATATATATATATATATATATATATATATATATATATATATATATATATATATATATATATATATATATATATATATATATATATATATATATATATATATATATATATATATATATATATATATATATATATATATATATATATATATATATATATATATATATACAATAAGATCACAGTAAACAGGTGATTTCAAAATATGCAAAACATCCACTCTGAAAGAATAGAGAAATTCCAAGCGCTTTCGTGACTACTCACATTATCAAGGAACTATGAAAGTGAAGCATCCAAGGAAGCTATATAAGGGGTCGGCCAGCACCTCACTATCAGATCCCACAACGGTTAAACACGTGACGCGCGGCGAGCCAACTTGGATAGGTCCTTTGCAAAACTCACCCCCAAGCTATTTATTTGTCCAGTGTATTATTAAATTCTACCCAAATTCTATTAATTATAAATGGATCTAATTTATATAAACCAAAGGAAATATTCATATTATTGTCAAAACTGCTTTTTATGAAACAAGATTCAATTATATTCCTGTCGACCATGGACTTGCTTGATACTACTTTCTCAACTTTTTGAAAATCAATTGGATGGTTAAAATCTCTTACATGAATAAATAGAGCATTGGAATCTTGTCCAGTTCTAATGCTATATTTATGTTGTTTTAATCTTAGTTCGAGATTTTCACCAGTTTGACCGTAATAAACTTTATCACAAATTTTACAAGGAATCTTATAGACACATCCATCAGCATTTTGGGGGGAATTCTTAATCAAAAGTTTTTTACTGTATCAAGATTTTTGAATACAACTTTAATATTAAAAGTCTTAAGAAGAGAAGGCATATCAACCAAGTTTTCATGGTAAGGGAGAACCAACATATTTTTAGTTGAATAAGGCTGGTTGCCCTTTTTTGGATTATAAAAAGTGTTCCTAGCAACTTTAAAAGATTTATCAATTACATTTCTTGGGTATTTTAAATCATTACCTATTTCATAAATTTTGGATATTTCCTCATCTATGAACTCAGGACTACAAATTCATAAAGCTCTCAAAAACATTGATGAGAAAACAGACAGTTTGACTCTATCTTGATGCGAGGAATAATAGTGGACATAGGAACAGTTATTTGTAGGTTTTCTGTAAATTTTAAATTTGAATTCATTATTACCCTTAATAATTAAAACATCTAGAAAAGGCAATGAGTTATTTTCTTCAAACTCAACAGTAAAGTTTATAGAATGGGCTAAGCTATTTAATTTTCCAAGAAAATGGTGTATATCTACATTTTTGGGCATAAGACACAAAATATCATCAACATATCTGAACCATTTAGCTCTATTAGGGAGGATTGTGTTAAGCAACCTTGTTTCAAAAAATTCCATGTATAGGTTACTAAGAACAGGTGAAAGAGGATTTCCCATTGCCATACCAAACTTCTGAGTGTAAAACTTATCATTAAATACAAATTTTGCATCAACAATGCAAAGTTTAATAAGTTTAATGATAGTAGGAACTGGCAATGGTAAATCATAGTTAACGAGTTCTTCAGATAAGAAACTTAATAAATCATCAACAGGAACTTTCGTAAACAAGGAAGTAACATCAAAACTAACCATGTTAAAATCATTTAAGTCAGTCAAGGAGCTTAATTTATCAACCAAGTCTATGTTGTTTTTAACATTAAAGTTAGAAATTTTGCCAACAATAGGGCTCAAAATATCAACAAGCCATTTGGATAATTTATATGAAACTGACCCTATGGAGCTAATAATTGGTCTGACTGGATTCCCTGGTTTGTGTGTTTTTATTAGTCCATACATGTAAGGTAAAGATGGATTAGTGGAAGTAAATTGTTTGACTAATTCATCTTTGCCTTTCAGTAGAAGTTTTATTGTTTTATTGAAATTGCTGTT